>NC_061114.1:108673855-108973855 GCF_002878395.1 Capsicum annuum
GATAGCGGTTAGGAAAAGATCATAGGCCGTTGTTGATATTAGTCCATTTTTAGCCTAAATGACCTTTCATGTGTAAATAATATCCCTTGATCCTTATTTTGAGCCTGAATGCCTATTCTTTTTATTATACCTATCACTTTCCCATTTATATCACAATGAATCTGTTTTGGCCCCAGTCCTCCTTGGATATTTTGCACTTTGACTTAGGAAAATAGCCTAAGTTGAGGGTGGCTATCATAGGGTGCATGATGTAAAGTGAGTATGAAGAAGGGTAATAAAAATATATATATGCAAGGCTGGGTGTGGTAGAAAAAGAATGAGAAAAGAAATGTTGTGAAAAAGAAAAAATGAATGACTAAATGACCACACCCATCCTGAATTTGCTTAATCAAGAAAGGGACAAATAAGGTAAAGGTTGATAAGTGAGACCCCAAAAATAGTGTAGTGCCAAGAAGGCTTAGTTACCTTAAATATCCTTGTGTATCATACCAGCCCCAAGCCTACATTACAAGCTGAAGAAAAGTCCTATAGTGATCCTAACTTAACTGTCTGAAAGCTTCGGTAATGAAAATAAGGGCAAGCTTATGGTATTTGGCATACATTGGCTAGAACTTCTTTCTGAGAGCGTCTCTTGACTGTCCCCTCATTGACATACTTGATTTCATATATGAGTGAAGAGGGACTTCTTTGTTATAAGGGCACATTGATTGCATTGCTAGCTGCTTATATGTTTGGGTAGTGTAACTTATATATATGTATGGTTATTGTTTCTAATTTGATGTCATATCTTGATCCCCTTGTGTCACATTATTGATCTTCATTGATATACACAGTTGGGTTTAAAGTGATTGAAAATAGAAAGGGTAATGTGTTTTGAGCTAAACTTGATAATCAACTGTCATAGGTATCTTATGTGTCTCTTGGTTAAGCATCGTAGTATGGTGTTTTAGTTGCTTGAGGACAAGCAATTGTTTTAAGTTGAGGGTGTTGATGTATGAGCAGATGCTAAAACATTTGAGGCTTTTAACAGAGAATAATTGCAAGGTCTTAAGCAACTTTTGTCATTTTTGATTGTTTTATCTTTGATTTTTGTAGTAGAAGCCAAGATGCAAGAGAACCAACAAGGATGGAAACAAAAGAGTTGAAATCTAAAGTAAATAGAATAGAAGTGTGTTTGATGATATTCTTGATAAGTCGTTAGCCATGCGATAAGTTATAAAAGAAACCGTCAGCCTTAGACAAAGAATGGACCTCAGCTAAAAGTTGTGATGACATTCCCTGATAAGTCGTCAGGTTTCATCGTCAAACTTAAGCAGGAAGTGCTAAAACTGAAGAAGGAGCTGACGACATTTATGATAAGTCATCCAACTCCTGATAAGGTGTCACGAATGTTGTCATCTAATCTGAGAAATAGCTAAACTCTGTGATTTTGTTTCCATAATTAGGGTGAATTATTTAAAGCATAGTTTAGGGTTTTCTAAGGGGGGAACCTATTTTGGGACACACTTATATTGTTACTTTTCTCTCTAGTTTCTTGGATTGAAAAACAATTAACTTTGAAGAGATTTTCATCAATATTTTGGGATTTCTATTGTGATCTAATATGAGAATCACTGTTACTATTCATCTTGTGGTAAGTTCATCTTTCAAATTATAAATACATCTAGCTGTTTCGCTTATTATATTATGAGTGGCTAAATCTCTTTAACCCAAATTATGGGATCTATGGGTTAAGTCTTGGTAAGATGCTAAGTGTTTAAAATTCTAAAGGTAATAGAACTCCTTCATAATTCTGAGATTTTAATTATTGTCTATTGGTTGAAAATGATAGATAGCACCTGCTTTGATTTGCTTGAGATAAGATATCAAATATAGTAGGAAGTGAATTATTAACAGGGACTTGGAAACACTAAACATCCATTTAATAATTGATGCTGTAACAAGGTTGATTAACCTGAGGTGAAGTTTGGTCAGTGAATATAAATTCCCTAAGTCTGAGAGGATTAGGTAATTAAATGCTTAAGTAGGTCGAGAGACATTTAGGTATAACTTCGATAAAGACAATCTATTGGTCCTACCTATCGTGAGAATCTTGAATCACTATTAGTTTCTGTCAAGTACCAAAACCTATGGTGAACATAATTTTGGTTTTCCATAAACTCTTGATTACAAACACTGAAACTAAAGTGACCAACAATTATTTGCTAATCTCCAAAACCCCTATTTTATCTTTTCATGCCAGTTGTTTGAATTCAACTTATAGCTATAGTTTCAAATTAGTTTAATCGCCACTCACATTGTTCCCTGTGGATTTGACCCCGACTCCAAAAGTTGGGTAAATATATTGACGACGAGCACCTTGCTCTAAATTGACATGTAAGTTGAGTATTATCAGGAAAGAATGGTAAAGTCCATTCAAACAGTCTAATGAAAACTAAGAGGAGAGCAAAGCACCAATGGCATGTGAAGCACATGTGGAATAGTCACGGAGAATAAGAAGTATGGAGCAGAAGCTCGCGAGTTTATTCCCTTTGCTTTCTTGGCCAAATCAAGGATTCGGGGCTTCTTTCTATGCTACATCACTATATAAATCCATTTATATTAGTAACGTATATGAATAGAAAGAGATATCCATCCCTCTATCCTATTCTATTTTGATTTTTCTATCTAAAAAAGAATAGATTTCATTCAACCTTTGATTTAAAGAACTGTGCTTTGCCACCCTTCCCCCTCCTACCCCATGAAAGGGCTCTACTGTAATAGACTATAGAGGGTCAGTAGTACCCCAAACACTGGAGTGATCCAGTAGATAGGAAGGGGCCTAGAAGTTCCTACCACTACACCATACTACACATGACTCTACACATTTACAAAGATAATCCCTATCCAGTGCCTGTCAGAGCTAAAGGGGCTTCAATCCTTACTCTTTATCCCCATCTTTACCCAGGCTTAATGGGCCCCTACTTATTCAAGGTGAGAGTAGAGCCTCAAAAATCATTGTTGAGAGGAAGATCCTTGGCCATTCTTTATTCTCTAAAGGGTTACAAACCTTTCTTTAACATAGGTAGCTAGGAAGATACGGAAGAGATCAAACATGAGAATAAGAACAAGCTCGTCTTCTTTTTTGATTATTTTAATAGAGGGGGATCAATAAAGTAGAAAAAATAGACTTGCATTTATCATCGAACAAATACAGGAAAAGAATCATATTGAAAATGCTCCTAACCCAACCCCTTCCTTCGTAAAGACCATGTATTATAAGTGATACAAACTTGCCCAGAGTGAGCCTCCCATAGAGACAAGTGAAGTTGGTAAACCGTATGATGGGAAATTAACTCTGGTGGTTCAGAGAGAACTCAGATGTTAGTTAGTACCCCTTGGTTTTGGGGTGGACATTATCACTCTATTTTATTATATAGGCTTAGCGAAAATAATATTTTTTGATACACCTAGGACATGGATTCTATATGAACAAATGGATCATGATAAGTCGTTACTACTAGCGATGACTTCCTCTTTCATTACTTCATTCTTTACATTCCCTCTTCTTTGTTCTTAGTTACTTATAAAATGGCACTCACTTTATATCTTTAAGTTCGATCATTGATAAGGTTCAAACAAAGGGTGGTCCATTGATAAAGAATCAATAGAAAACCACAATGCTAGCAGATGGAGGGCCTCCACTTTTCTTTTTATTGATGAAAACCGCTAGTTATTATTATCATGAACTCAAATAAAAGACACATTTTTTTTATTGAAAAGGCTTGTTCAAAAGGAAAAAACACGTGGGTGGAATTATGACTGGGGTGTCAGTTAGAAAGGTTTAACTAATGTTCATTCAATCAAAAATATTTTTTACTTAACTTAAGGAGAGGGGAGAGGGATTTCTAAGAAGGTATTTGGATCTATGAAAAAACCTACACAATAAAATGATGAAATGAATAAGAATGAATGGGAGGCCTCGGATAAATGACTGACAAACTTGTTACTTGTGTTTGGTTAATTACTTTATTGACTTGGGTTTCTTTCTCATAAGTGGTATACGTACACCCCCGTATGTACACTTACAATATCTATATGCATCAAACTTTATAGCCTTTCAAAAAAGCCCCTATCCCTTATAATATCTACTGGCAGGTCCGTTTTATTAGTACGTTGTAATTATGACTTCTGTTCTAGAATCATCAACAATCTCTCCCAATTATGTTTACTACCCACTGTAGATGTATAGTAGTAGTAATACCTAAAGATCTATGATACCTTTTTATCCCATATCTCTTTATCTTTACTTAGAGATTCTGGAAAAGTGAATTCAAAATATCTTTAAAATCATCAGATGGTATAGGAACTTCGTACACCTCATAGTATATTATTTTATAAGGTGATGAAGGGTCAATCAAATTTTGATCAATAAATTTATTGATTATTTTTATTGAATTTCTCATATTAATAAATACATTGGTATATGTATCAAGAACTATTTTTACGTGAGGCAAAATTGTTAGAGAATTATCATGTACGGTATATATAGGTGCACGTTGACTCAATAATTATTCCACTACTTTTATAGCTATGTATACATCCTTCTGATGAATAAAGTTAGTGCATGATGAGTATTGAGTCTTTCTCTTATCCCTATTCATAGTAGGTACTCTTGGAGTAACCTGTCATCTCTTTTTGTTAGTCCTTTAATAAATGATTATCTCTTCATTTACGAAAGACATATAATCCTATTTTTTAGTGTACAGAACAAAACCAACTAATGATAGTTATCAACTTCATTAACTGGACTATGTTTTGATATTTAAATTTCCCAAATTCATTGCTAAGTTTTGCGAGGTTATAACTGTCCTTTAGACTAAGTGAATCACCATATTTTAGCCTAATATCCTCTTCCATGTTGATCATTGCCTTCCCATAGGTCAATGGCATTAATAGACTTTTGATGAGATTTCTATATAACTTAAATTCAATCATTTCCATCTATAATTTCTGATTTATTCAATCAAGCAAAAATGTCTTAAAATCTTATAGCAAGTAAAAGTACACATCTTATATTTTCCCATCAGGTTGGGGAATGAGATTCATTCTCTTAGCCATTTTTTTGTTAAGAAATAAATAACTCATGATCTGATAAGCACTGACAGCAACATCTTGAGTTATTGGGACCCATTTAGATTTTTCTACTTTATCATTACACAGGACCTTGGCTATGAACTGAAATGGATTACTAGCAACCTTACCGATGCTTATTAAACTCTCATCAGAAGCATAGATCAAACTGTGGTTTTTCTTATACCATTTTAGACCATCATCATAAAGATCAGATTTCTTATACTTAAAGGTAGTTCATGTGGTGATGTTGGGTGTATTTATGCATTCTAGTGTTACTATTCTAGCTTATTTAGCCTTATTTTGAGGGAAATTCATGTGATTTATGTGTGATAATTATATAACTAAGAATATAAGTGTTCAAATGTGTAATTACAATGTTTAAAGGTGTTTCCAAACAAGTTCGGGTTTAAATGGATCATTTAGAGTTCAGTAGAGGAAACTAGTGTTACTAGCTTGAGCTAGGTGTTTGTCTAGTCCATCATGTTGGGTTCTAACGTGTTTAATGAGTTCCTAAGGCTGTTATTATGTATTTATATGTGAAAAAACTTATTTATAATGCTCAAGGGTCAATTGTATCAACACAAGGGACAAAAAAAATAAGCTTAAGATCAAGTGAATGAAGCCTATGCTTAGCTCGTGTTTCTACTTCACCATCTTGGATGTTGTGTTGTTTTGAGCTCTAAATTATTGTGTTTAATGCTATAGTATGATTATTTAATGTATTATGATGATATATGAAGTGTATACTCTCTTTAAATCAAGTGGAAATAACTCAAAAAGGCTTGGAATGGATCACGGAAGCACAATACGCAATAACTTGATGCAAATTTGGACAACTGAAATGTCATAGGTGAGTGAGGGATCATGTAAAGGTCTCTTGGTGCATGCAACACACTAATAGATTCATAGGTCACCACAAATAGTGAGTCAAGGCTATAAGATCATGCCGCTCTGGCTGGAGTGGGGCTATAGGGCCTGCGGCACCCCCTCTAGAGCGGAGCTCTACCTAGGGCAGCATCCCTCTAATCCCAGGCTCAATTTTAACTTCAAATCCAACTCCTACATGGATAAAAGTTGGATAACTATATATACACACCTTGTACACATTTTTGGACACTTTTGGACATCTTTGGAGAATCGAAGGCAACTCTACACATTATTTAGGATTTTATTATCTTAAATTTAGTTTATTTCATTGTTTGCATCATCAATCCAATAAATGTGATGATTAATATTTTTGTTAAAGGCTAAACTCCCTTTCTGGGGTTGAGACCCCGATCATGATTACTTTTGTTTTGAATTATGTTTGTTGATTTGATTATCATTATGTTTGTTTGTTTATCTTTGTTTTAACTATTTTAAGGATTAGATACCCTTAGAATACATCAATTGTCAACCTTGTGATATCGGGAGGGGGAATTGGAAGGTAAAACATGGGGATAAACAAAGTATGGTTCTTATTCTTTTATGAAATAAGGAATTTTAATTAGCGTCTAGGATGTTTGAATTGTTGATGCATGTATAAATGATTATTGAAAATTTCCTTGATGAAATTGCCTTATGACTTTACTTGTAAACTTGGTACATTATATTGTATGCTGTGACGTAGTGTAAATTTGATATTGATATTTCTTGTTTATGTTGGATCGGGTACCACGCCGATACGGATATATTTATGTTAGATCGGGTTCCACGCCGGTCGGATATGTATATGTTAGATCAGGTACCATGCTGGTACGGATAGTTTATGTTGGATCGGGTACCACGCCGATACGGATATATATATGTTGGTTTGGGTACCACGCTGGTACGGATATATTTATGTTGGATTAGGTACCGCACCGATCAGATATGTATATGTTGGATTGGGTACCACGTTGGTATGGATATATATATGTTGGATAGAGTACCACACCGGCACAGATATATATATGTTGGATCGGGTGCCACTCCGGTACGGATATATATATATTGGATCGGGTACCACGCCGGTATGGATATGTATATGTTGGATCGGGTACCACGCCGATACGTATATGTATATGTTGGATCAGGTACCACATCGGTATGAATATGTATATGTTGGATCAGGTACCACGTCGGTACATGAACATAGATATTCCCTGCAGGTCATGCCTATTTAGGAAAAAATAAGTCCCATAACATGTGTGTACATATTTGTGTTGATTCTATGGATGTTTATGGTATGGTTGATACATTTGATGGTTATGTGTCTTATTTGTCAGCACTGCTGTAAGACACCGCAAGTTTTTCCTCGTTATATAAGCCTTTAGAGCATGTCAAGTAAAGCCTTATACATAGAATTTTAGCTAAGTGTTAACACTTGGTTTATTTTTGAGCCTTCGAACTTAGATGAGTTATTTCAAGACCTTCCCGACCTTCCCAACCTTCCCGACCTCCGTTTCTTGATTTTTTTGTTGATAAGCAATGGGGAAAGTCAAGAGTACATCTCGGGTGAATTTCAAAATTTTTAGACGAGCTTAAGGGCATGTTTGGCATGCCAAACTAGTAGCTAAAGGTGCTAAGCCCGTTCCGCCCAGGGTAGTTCCCCGGGCTAGGTAGGGTACCACCCAGGGTAGTCCCCTGATCTAGGCGGGGCACCGCCCAGGGTACTCTCCCAGTCTAGGCAGGGCGCCGCCCTGGGAACTCCCCCTGGGCAAATTTCAGCATCCTTCTCTGACTCATTAAGGGCATGAATGGTATTTTCCATTCCCTTTTCATCCTTAACATAGGATTTAATCCCCATAACACCGAATTATAGTCAATTCACCAATTTTACTCAAGAACACACCTTAGGGTTTCAACCTAAAGTTCAAGAGAACTCAAAATTCAACCGTTAGTTTTCAATAATTCTTCTAGATTCGGAATCCCAATTGCGAGAGCTACAAAAATCACCCATCAATTGTACAAATAGCATCCCAAAAGCTAGAGCTCATTCAAAGTCCATAATTCAAGGTATGCGGGGTTTGAACAAGAACAATCCTTCCGTTCTTGTGCCCAAAATTTGTGGTTATTTACGAAAATATATGACTTTACATGTTTTCCTATGAAATTGAAGTATGAATTTATACCCTATGTTGTTGTTCATGAGATTATGATATTTTCAATGTTTTAGAAGTTGAAATTTTATGAGTATGAGTATATTTTTGTGAGCATTGCTGAAATTTCCAGATTTTAATATGATTTACGAATGATCTTATCAAGCATGCATTCTTAGATGTTTTATCATGATATCAATACGTGGGTCATTAAGCCTTATTTGAGATTTTTATTTTGAGTATTGTTGTTCTATAAGCGCCCTATGATTTTTTTTTTTGAGAAATATTATTGAAAAAAGATTTGACCTTTTGATCACTATGGAATTGAAATCCACTTTACAGATTTAGATTTCACATTTATAGTTGGTTTCCATTATAAACCATAAGATTACTTTTAAAGTGAATTTTCTTAAAGATTTTAAGCATAAGATTGGGAGTAGTATTAGCACCGAGCGGGAAGTGTTTCAAAATGAGATAAAATGGTTTACTAAGATAAAATATTTACTATGCAGAATGAGTTTCGGATTTCACCTAGCTTACATGATTTGAGAACAAGAAAAGAATACAGAATTTAGAACTAATTATAATGACTTATGAGATTCAGATTATATGTTTCGCTATTCATTGTTTTATATATTCAAATTTCGTGTTATTCAAGCTATGTGAGCCTTTTACATTAGCATGCATGATTTTATAAACTATGGTGATGTTGTTTTACATATTGAATTCATCTCGACATGATTAGTACATCCTCAAAGTACTAATACACATATACGTCTGTGTGTAACATTGTCTCATAATGTAGGTTTAGGTGCTCAGTCTCAACAACGTCAGTGATCTTCGAGTGCCTTATCTATATTTTCTCAGTTGGTGAGTCCTCATAGTTCGAGGACCTATTTCTTAGATTTTCATATTTTTATCAGTTGTTATTTCTTTTAGATCAGTCGAGCCAGTTGGGGGTTTGTCCAATGTCTCTCTAGTTCATTAGTAAGTAGAGGCTTGTCGGACTAGACTAGCGGTTGAAATCTTCCAGATTATTTTCAGTACTTAACATTGAGATGATTATTTCAAATTAGATTTAATATGATACAGTGCTTTTGCTTGACTTATTTATCCTAAAGTAAGTGTTAGAAGTAGTAGCAGTCTCAAAGGGTTAGCTTGCGGCTACTTGTAGCCTTAAGCACCGTGTGATATTCCGGGATGAGATTTCAGGGCGTTACAACTGCTTGACTTGTTGTTGCTATATTGTTGATTCATTGAATATTTGTTATATGAGGATTCCTGTCTACTTGTTATTTGATTTATGTTGTGTACATAGCATGTATGTACATATTTGTATTGATTCTATGGATATTTATGGTATGGTTGATACTCTTGATGGTTATGTGGCTTATTTGTGAGCACTTTGATTTATTGCTGCTGTATTGTTGATTCATTGAATATTTGTTATGTGATGATACCTATCTACTTGTTATTTGATTTATGTTGTGTACACGCTATTAAATTGAGTTGGCATATGACACCTACCAGTACATAATGGTTTGTACTGATACTACCCCGTACTCTTCTTTTGTTGAGTACAGAAAGTGTTCTAGAGGCTCAGACATGACCTCACCTCTAGAGTTTGATAACATTTTGATTCAAGGGTGAGCACTCCGTTTCCAGGATGCCATGTGTCTTCTTATTTATTCTTGTCCATATTTCAGATAATGAAACATTATTTATTTACTTTATTTTTTGATATCACTTTAGACATGATCTTTGTTAATAGTTCTTGTTCGATGACTTTCGGGTCTTGGGAATTTTAGTAAGTAGTTTGTTTGACTTCTGCATTAATAATGATTAGTCCTAGATTATTATTATTATGTTGATTTTATAATAATATCATCTTAACATTGACTAAGTGATTCGGTAATGGTTCGATTTAGATGGTTCTCCCACAGAAATATTAGTGTGGGTGCCACTCATGGCCATTTGGGTCGTGACACAAATCCCCAATTCCAGTTCTTTCAGTTGATTACAATAGTTAAGAGCCAAGATTCTATGTATTCCCTTGGGATTCAACCCCAACCTTTGTTAGGTTACTATATTTGACAGGGACCACAATCATCTTCAGAGTGAGGGTGTAGCTTGGGTATTATCAAGTTTTGGTGCCGTTGTCCGGGAATACGGTGTTGATTTGTGAATTAAATTATTGTATTTTTTGGGTTTTTATTTTTATTTTTATTCTTATTTGGGTATACGCCGATGTATGCCTAGCACATAGAGTAGAGACAATCCCTTATTCCTACTGAATTTGAATCCAGAGAGGATCCTACAAATATCTAGTAGGATGACAAAACCAAAGAGAGATAACTTACTTGATGGGGTTCATAATGATGTGCCTCCCCTCTCTCTTAAAGGAGTCTTGGATATTGTTGATCAACAGACTTATGAGCTCTTAGATCAAGCTGAAAATGAGAGGAGGGTAGTAGAAGAAGCTTAGTGGATAGCTCAAGAGGCAGAGTTAGGTAGTAGATCATCGAGCAGTACTTATTGGAAATCAGAACAGAGTCATAGGAGGTTGTCCTTAAGTAATCCCAGTATATCAGTATGTACAGCCACATAAGGATGATGAAAAAAATCTGGGATACATTGAGCCGACAGATACTGGAGCCATTATCCCTCCTATCTTACCCCTAGGCATCAAGTTTGACATAGCAAATGCAATGATCTAGCTCTTAAATATAAAGGGTGTATTTCTGAGTTTGCTTACAGATGATGTAAATTTTCACCTTGTGAATTTCATTAGGATTTGCATTTCATATAAAAATCCAGGGGTGAATCAGGAAGCGCTTAAACTGAGGTTATTCCCCTTCTCACTTATAGTTGAAGTATCTTTATGTTTAGGGGAACTGCCAAGAGGGTCTATTACTAAATGGAATGATTTGTATTGGAAATTCTTGAACCAGTTATTTCTTTCACTAGGATATTGCATCTTAAGGATGAGATCTATAATTTCAAGCAGCTGCAGTCAGAATATATGTACAAGGCATGGTTTAGGTCCAAGAAGAAGGTGAGTATGGTGCCCAACCATTAGGTTGTCAAGGACTAGCCTATTAGAGATGTTCTATAGAGCCTTGACCATCAGTTTTAGAGCCATGGAAGACACCATATTTGGAGGAGCTTTTATGAGACTACGCTGGGAGGCACCTTCGGAGATGCTAGATTAAATCTCGCTCACTAACCAAGGGTGGAAAACTTGGGAGGATGAGAGTGGATCTGGCACATATGCTATTGGTGCCTTTTGTGACCAGAAAATAGCTGATGATTCAGTAGTACAAGAGATTGCATTGCTAAGAACCGATCTTGGGTTACTGGCAAAGCAGGTTGAGCAGCAAGTTATGAGAAAGTGAATGCAGTAGGAGCATATGGTGTAGCTTCCAAAGCTTATGAGTCAGAATTAGAGGAGAAAGTAAACTATCTGGATGATCAGATGGCGGGTTTTTAATCCCATGAGCAAGGAAACCAAGGTCGTAACTGTTATGACAAATACATAGATCATAGTAGAAAGTGAGATGGTGATTAAAGAAAGAAGGATGGCGACAGAGATAAGGGAGATTGGTATATCCCATCTGGAAGATAAGATGCTGGGTGGTAAAGGGTCAAGAAAATTAAAAGATTAAGGCCAATATTTTAGGGTTGACCTAGAAGGTTGAGTCCCACTCATAGCTATCAAGCAGTTGGAACAACAGTTCGGGTAGATGCCAGTAACATTGAACCAAAGGCAACCAAGTACCATTCTGAGCAACACTATTCAAAATCCAAAAAACGATGGAAATGTTCTTGCTATTGCCACGATGAGTGGTATAACTACTATGGATCCCCCATTACCTGCTGTAGAAGTGCCAAGGCATGATGATATTGTTGTTGGTGACACACCTGTTGTTGAGTTAGAAAAGGTAACAGGTGGTGATGGTAAAGTCGGTGAGGACAAAGGTAAGGGTCCGATCATTGAAAAGAAAATAAGATAAATTCCAAGATCACCCCCACCTTTTCCTTGGAGATTGAAGAAAAAATGAGATGAAGGTAAGTTCAAGAAAATCATTGAGATTTTGATAGAATTGACCTTGAACATACATCTTCTTGAGGAGCTTGAGCAGATGCCTGGATATGTCAGATTTATAAAATAATTGGTCACAAATAATAAAGGGGCGATGATTGAGGATGTTAATGACTTGCACCACTGTAAGCAATCACTACTAGGTCTCTGGCCCAGAGAAAGGGTGACCCCAGAGCATTCACTATACCATGCACTATTAGGATATCTCAGTTTGCCAGAGCCTTTTATGACGTAGGAGCCAACATAAATTTGATGTCACTGGCTGCGATCAAGCGATTTGTCTTGAGCACTCCAGAACTGACTTCAATGCGGTCATTGATGGCTGACCGTACGATGAAGAACACTATGAGCATTTCATTTGATGTGATTGTGAAAGTGGATAACTGCATCTTTTTAGCTGACTTTGTTATCTTGGACTGTGAAGTTGACACAAAGATACCATCATATTGGGTAGATCATTTATGGCCACAGGTAGAGCAATGGTTAACATGAAGAAAAGAGAGCTGAACTTTAGAGTCAATGGCAAGAAGGCCATATTCAACATCCAAAAATCAATGAAGCAGCCAACCGGCATGAGGGTGGTATTGGTGATTGATTGTATTGATGACCCTGGAAGATACTCTTATGGGTATCTTGATGAATTCTGAGTAATCAAGAAACATGCATCGTGCCGCAAGGTTAAATCAAGTGTTGCATGGGAGGCAACCCATGGGCTTGCTAGTGAAGTCTGAGTAACCAACATAGCCACATTATGCGATGATGGTAAATCGAGCACTGAGTGGGAGGCACCCCAGTATTTTAATGTTCACTTTTTGTTTGTTTTGCTTTTGAAGGTTTATAGCTTATGAATTGTTCGGAATACAGTAAGATTCCTACATGCATAAATTTACAAGTAAGGGGATTGTGTAACCAACCCATCAGGGTCACAAGTCCCACACGGCCCAGGTAAGTTGATTAGTAAATTGAAAAAATTGAAATTTTGAGGATAAGAATAAATTTTAAGGATAAGAATGAAAAGTTGTGGACTTTGGCACATAATCATACTTTTGGGACCATAAAGTCAAGTTACGGGACCATAAGTAATTGGAAAAATATCAAAATACCAAGTCTGGAATACAGGAAAATGGGCCAAAACTCTTAGCCCACATGCGCCCTATATATGCCGGTCGCATGAGGCACTGCGCCCATGGCTTGCCGCATGCCATAGGCGCATGTGGGTACCAGAATTTCTTAAGTTGTGGACCTAAATTTTAATTATAATTTTAGTCCCACCAATTCATAAATAAGACCTAAATCATCCCCCACCTATATTTAAACACATTTAACATCATTCTAACTCGTTCAAATCCTCAAAATTCCTCTTTTCTCTTTAAATTCAAACTTCCCTCTTAAATCATAAAATAATCCCACACTTAAATAAAGGCTAATTTGAAACTTATTTGAGGTACCAACTTGTCCTAACACACTAAAAACACGTTCTAACTTGGGTTTTGCTCAATTTATTCATTGTTCATTTCGGGATTGCCATAAAAGAGGTAAATTTCGTGGCTTCTAATGGTTATGTATTGATTTATTTATCGAATAAAAAAGTTGATATGTTTATTCCCATGAAAAATATATAGAATATATCATGCTTGTATGTAGGAGGCTTGAAGTAGCCTAAAATCTTAATGTAGGACCTTATTCTGAATTAAATTCTTAGGTTAGACCCTAATCGGAAGTTGAACTTGAACAAGTGGAGTAATACCAAAGATTGAGTGTGTTAGTTTGCTTTGAAAATCATGATTCCTTATATATGTTTCACATTGGACTTGTTGGGATTTCAAATAGTTTTTAGGGATGTGAAAATTAAGGAAAAATTCAAACTTTTTGAATTTTGAGTTTTGCTTTAATTTTTGCAAACCCATACTCTTGTTGGAAACTAACGACTAGTTTTTTAGGTACACATGGCACCAAAAGCTGCAAAGAGGAAGACGGGTGATACACTGAGGAGACAGGCTGAGTCCCCCGAGCCTAGTAGTTTGGTAGAGTAGTACCCTTTTACACATTTTAGAGAAGTTGTAACAAGAGCATCATGATGAGTGACTAGAGACCAGGCATGCACGATAATTGAGACTAATATTCTTGGTACTATGGGACAACTGCTAAATGAGCAAGCAGACAACCAATCTTTACTCAGCGTAGGTCTCGATCTGAGGCTATACAGGTTGTCCAGATACTTCAGGCTAATCTGCCAGACCGAGGATGAAGTCAACCCAGAGATCGCTCTCACATACTCTCCATCGAGTAATCATGATGATAATGAGGTAGATTTTGAGCCTTTTCCATAGGTTGAAGCTTAATACCCACAGTTTGAGAAGGGTTCCAGGATTCATTCGAGGGTGCAGAACAGGAGGAGTCAACAATGGTACCCCATTCTGAAGAGGGTACTGCAATTCATATATAGAAGTTAGACATACCCAGTCTGAGAAGGGTAAAGAGTAGGTTTCCTATGAGACGCTCATCCCAGAAGAGGGAAACCAGTACAGTAGGGGCAGAGTCCTGCTCCCACACATACCTCAGAGATACCTCTTGAAGAGGAAAATTTGAGGTGGTGCATGAAGGGGATGTAGATAATATATAATATAGACAGTCATATTTTGGAGGTTGGTAAGCACAAGAGGCTTATTTATGAGGAGCGCAGGATTGATCTATCTGGGATGAGTCGAGTACTATATTTGTGGGCTGCATTTGACCGTTATCAACTAGAGTAGATGACTAGAACACTCGATTCTTATAGCCTAACTATGGTACATGAGTTTTATACATTATATTGTGCCATAGTAGTTCTTCCCATGCATAAATTTCCAGACCTGATGAGACACATAGAACAATAGCAACTTTATTAAATGCTTATAAGAGGGGTCAAGGTTGATCTTTCAGCAGAGATTATTCATCGAGTTATTTTTGGTCTAGATTATATTATTCTTGTATCCACAACAGAGTGTGACTATAGACTGAGATTCATACATGATAGACATATTATGTAGGAGAGTAAGCATAGATAAGAGAGAGTTAAGATGTCTAGGTGGATTGCCAGCTATATTTCATCTTTGGGTGATGTAACCCCATGGATCGAGGGTCATAGTGTGATAAAGAAGGGTCTATTGACCCTTAATGGCAAGTTTTGGTGGTTTTTCATTCGATACTAACTATTTCCTACTGCCTCAGATCTTGTGTTGACTTGGGAGAAAGCAACCTTAGTTGCTAGTATGATGGTCGGGTATGCTATTAATTTTGAAACCATCCTCTAGCATAAGATCCATGATAGAGTAGTTGGGGAGACAATGAATTTGCCATTCCTTTTCCTGATTTAGAGACTATCTGATAAAGCCAGTGTACTTGAGATACCGGGAGTAGATGACAGAGTATGTGTGATGGCTACTACACAGATAAAGAGTATGAATCATCTTACATGTCCAACCCTTCTAAGTAAATCTAGAGATCCCGTTTTAATAGCCCGAGCCTAGACTAAGGGTCCATCAATTTCTATAGAGCCTGGTGATGTACATAGAGATGATATAGGATTTAGTGTTGATCTTGAGATAGAGAAACAGAGAGAGGCCCTATATTTAAGTACTCAGGGAGAGGGGACACCAACCACTTCTTCATCAGCATTGATTTCAACCTTAGAGCCAGTTGGCGTATCTTCAAAGCCCACTCGCCCATCTACTGTATCTCCTACTATAGATTTGATTACTATATCTTCAGAGTTCTTACATAGCTTAGTTGTCAGTCAGAGGTCCACTAATGCTCGTTGTGGGTTCTTGAGACTGAGATGACTACTCTATGCAAACAGATACATTCAGGGGTTTAGAATAGATTTAAGATGATAGAGGCTAGATGGGAAGATGCATAAAGAGCTTCACTATTTGAGTGACATGCTAATTTATAGGTATGACTTGATGAGTTTGAGAGATGGGTTATAGCTCGATTTATAAAGATAGAAATATAAAATCTAGCATCAGATGACAGAGGAGATGGATATATTGTAAGTAGAGGTACGCACTCTCACAAAGAGCCACAGAGTAGCAACTCCTTCAATCATACCCCATAGTGGTCCATATATCACCTCTATGTGCACCCAAATATTTTGATTTCTTCGTGAAGGATGATGAAGAGGTATCGATAGTTGGGACTAAGAGAGGTCACATGGGAGACTTACAGGATACAAATATGCCATATGTTCGGGCCCTTAAAAGGGCCAAACATGATCCAATGGATTCTACAGTTATTGAGAGGTCGAGGTATGCAATGATAGCAGCGGGTGCATCTTCTAGTAGTGCACCTCTACCACCACTGCCTCCACTAGTTGATATGACCCCATCTGAGGATTTTCATGATATGGACACTTAACGTGTCCCAGGTATGTTCTCACTCCCCCTATTTTACTTTATTTTAGGGCATTAGGGATAGTGTATAGTTTTTAGTTGGGGGTGGGATATACCATAGCCGACACGGGTTTTTGTTATCGTGCTTCTCTTTCTATCAGTCGTGGTATGGTTATAGAATTGACATGTCTAGGTTGATTTATGTAGTATTATGTTTAGTTTCATATTGTGTTGTGTTTTTGTGTAATTAGGAGATTTTTAAGTATGTAGGGCAATTATCATATTTTTTATTAATTTTTGAGAAAAATGATACCTCTCTAAAATTGTGTTTTAGAATTGTGTGAATGTATATATGTGTGAACATTATGGATCTTTTTATGGCATTAGGATTAGGGACATGATAATCACTTGCTAACAGTTGCATGAATCGGATAGGTAGTAGCTTGTAATACTGACTCTGTGTCGTGTGTGAGAGAAATTACTTAGTTCCCTTTGTATGTTAAATTCAAAACTTTCCCAATTAGTCTTGCTTAAGTTGTAGGATAGTCGGTTAGGAAAGGATCATAGGTCATTTTTTAATTTAGTCCACTTTTAACCTAAATGACCTTCCCTATGTGAAATAGTATCTTTCGATCTCTGTTTTGAGCCTTACAGCCTGTTTTTTTTATTTCACATATCAACTTCCTATTTGTGTTGCAGTTACTTATTTTGTCCCATTCCTCCTTGGATGTTAGGCACCTCAACTTAGGTAAATTACCTAAGTTGAGGGTGGCTATCATAGGGGCATGACATGTAAAGTGGGTATGTAGAAGGGTTAAATAAGAGAAAAAGTTAATAGGGCTGGGTGTGGTAGAAAAAGAAAAGGATAAAAAAGAAGATTATGAAAAAGTGAAAAAGAAAGAATAAAATACCACATCCAACCCAAATGTGCAATAAAGAATAAAAAGGGAGGAATAAATAGAAAATTGGCTAATAAGTGAGACCCCGAGGTTAGTATAGTGCCAAGAATGCGTAGTCACTTAATATGTCCATATTTACCACACCATCCCCCAAAGCCTACATTACAACTCGAGAAAAGTCCTATTGTGATCCTAACTTGACCATCTGTAAACTAAGGTAAAGAAAATAAGGGCAAGTCTATGGTATTTGATACATATTGATTGGAACTTCTCTTTTGAGTGTGAGTGTCTCTTGATTATCCCTGCATTGATATGTATTATTTCATATGAGTGAGTGGGATATCTTTGTTGTGAGGGAACATGAGTCATATTGCTAGCTGTTTCCATGTTTGGGTAGTGTAACTTGTACATATGCAAGGTTTTTTGTTACAAATATAATACCATACCTTGATCCCATTTTGTCACACTGTTGTTCTTCATGTTTATACACAATTGGTTTTGGAAAGTTGAGATAGGATGGGGTGTTGTGATCTGAGCTTAAAGTGCTGATTGATTGCCTTGAATATCTTAGATTCTCCAAATTAAGCATTGTGTTTTATTTTGTTTTCTTTTGTTGCCTGAGGACATGCGAATGTTCTAAGTTGATGGTGTTGGTGTGCTATAGAAATATAACACTTTTAACGCTTAAAACTATAAAAATATACAAGTTTCTTAGGTTGCTTTGTTACATATGATGCGTTTTAGGTATGTTTTGCAGAAAACTAGTTTTTGGATGCTCAGTTCGTCAAAAAGATAAAAAAGGTGTTTTTGCCTACTTATGTGATCAATTATGGGTGTTCATGACACTTTTTGGATTATTCGTGACCAAAGCATGTGCAGAAATTAAAGAAGAGATGAAAAAGGACTTCTGAAACCTACCTAGATCAACATGTGGACCGCATTGTAATGCTCTAAATCTGATACCCAAAATGCTACACGGTGCTAGCAATCCTAAAAGACCACAAGCTAACCCATGACTGATATCTATAAATGAGCACTGCATAATATACTGTATAAATGCAGAATAAAAAGGGATGAAAGGCAATAAGGTTCAAATATCTGATAAAACATTACATTTGGAAATACGGCATATCAATACAAAACTGAAATAAACGGTCTGAACATGTTAGTTTGAAAGCCTCTAAACTATCTGAAAACTATGGTGTTGATAGGACATGCCCCTAACAAACTCTGTCTACTAAAACTAAAATAATAAAATAATCATGCTATCCTCGAATGATGAGGACTCACTATAAATCTACTGCTGCTGGTTGAATCTGCAGCTAAGTCAATCGAGAATGTGAACATCCGAACATATGGTATAAAACACCATAGCACAGAAAAAAAGTATGCATCAGTTCGTCTGAATGTACTGGTATGCAAAGTGAGGTAGGCTGAATGCATGGGGTTCATATGCATGAACAATACTAACTAACTGAATAACATGAACGTGAGAATACATGCATGAATACGTAACTGTAAATGAGATCGTGATAATACTGACTACCAAGTCTGAATACTAATAACATGAGTTTTATATAACTGACATATTATTAACTGAGTAATTGTGTCTGACAGTCCTAATTATAGTGGAATTAGCTGAGTTTCGTACTGAACTAAGCAACTGTATCTGACAGTCCTGAATCTGAAGAACTATCTAAGTTCTTTTATTGAGACTAAGACTGAGACTGTGGGAAGTAATTATCTAACCGACATGCCCTGAATCTAAACTGGTGGGGGTTCAACCTGTAACCCCAGCTGGAAGGGTGTTTGTACCGTGCCACGAGTAAAGAAAGGATGTGAGTTAACCCTCTCTGACAGGGAGCTTTTCCGTCAACCCCTCCTAGTTAGGAAAACTCAAATGATATATAATACTTAGACTCGTAGGGGTACATCTCAACCTACGCTGGCTATGTATTTCTAGAATGCAAGGATTGCTTCTAAGGATCTCACCCTCTACTGGCTGACAGGTGAGCCCTCATCCTTGAATTCACTCGGTGCAGAATTCTACTCCCAACTGAATAGACACTGAAATGATTTCCTAGTTTATACTAGGCTTGACTGAGCTGTCACTGATTGTGTTACTGACTGAACTGGACTGATTTTACTAAGTTCTGTGGAGTGACAGAATATTACTGAATTCTGTTAACTAACTGAGTTTACTAAAATTACTGAGATTACTGAGTGGGACTGGACTGATACTGAATTTGCTGAGTTTTCCTGAGTTATGTGACTGACTGAATTCTATTGATGATGGCTTGACTGAGAGCATCTTAAAAACTAACATTGGCTCTAGTCACACAACTATATTTTCGGGTACAAGTACCCCCAGGACTCGATAGAATGAAACGGACAAGACATGACACTTCTTGAACATATGACCATAGTGAACAATTCATAATACAACTATTGTGGAGTTCATGAAGAACTTGATATTCATAATCTTGTACATGTAGAGGAATGCATTCAAATATATATCATGGTTTCACAATTCTAGTCTCATGGGCATTCCATCAAATAATTTCAATGCATAAAAATAGCATGGGAGTCATTTTTGAACATAAGGGTGAAAGCATGAATTCATCATTTAGGCCCTAATGAGTCATAATGCTTACTTCTTGTTCTTTTGGGCATTTTATCAAACACCTTGCTTGCATAACTTTAGGATTAGGCATGAACATTAAATCAATACATCATGATTGCATAAATCAACATAATTTAATAGATTTCAACCCACATGCTAGTATAGATTCATGAAAACATATTAAAGATTCCAACTTGGGAATCATACAACAACATCAACATGGTTATAATCAACCCACAATGTGAACGTCATAATTTATGATTTTAAAATAGGATTCTTGAGCTTCATGGATAAAAGGAATCCATGAATGAACACTTGACATACCTTAGTGGATGATTTCTTGAAGATTGATGGAGGAAAGTTTGAATTCTTGACTTGAAATTATCCACCTAGGGTTTCTTGTTCTTGAGGAATAGAGAAATAATGAATGTATTTGGCCAAAAGAGGGCTAAATTTTGTGTTATGAGGGCTGAAGGTTCGGGGAAAATGACCTAATTACCCTTAAGGATGCGGACATTTAATGACTAAAAACTGGGCATCGATGCAATTGGCGATGTGGAGCGTTGATGATACTCGATGTGTTGCCTCATGATCGCGCCAAGCTTTAGTACTTTTACTGGCAGTTCCTGCAACAATGTTAACCAACACAATAGGCGACGCGGCACACCTAGATCGTGTTGGTCCACTATTTTGGGACTCCAATCGTGGTGTAAACAGGGCCAAAAAATTCAAAACTTGTCCGGAAACACCTATTGACCTTTCTGATCATGAATCAACAAAAATATGGACCTTTAAGGACGTTAAGGTCACGAAATGAGATTGCCAACTTTTGAAGGCGAAAAAAATAATCTAAGTCTGGAAACTTATATAAAAGTTTCTATGTCTCGGAACCCTTTGAAAATCTTAAAGGACTAAATTAAGCTTAAAAATTTTGCGGGGTCTTACATACATGTAGAACATGTAGACCGCATGTGAGCAAAGCACGTTTCAGAAGTCCAAAATCCTGAGAGCAGAGTGGAAGGAATTTTTGGTCTGAGCACATGTGGAGGCTACATGCACCCAAGGTCAGGTCGCATGTAGCCATCACATGTAGCCACCAACTTTTTTTTTATCCTTTTTCGTTCAGGCTTTGATTTTAGAGTTTCCTCATATGTTATAAATACCCCTTATGTCTTTTTTAATTGAAGTTATGCACACTTGGTACTTACAAACATGTTTTGATTTTAGTCTTGGAATTCTCTTGTATTGATTTTGGTTGATTAATTCAGTTATGAATTTGTGTTTTTACTTCTTATTATTGTGATGTCATCTTATGCTTTCAATTATGAATGTTGTTGATTACTTCACAAACATGAGCGGCTAAAAATCCTTAGCTATGGTTATGGAAACCCTGGTGGATTGACGAAGTAGGGGAAGTGCTATTGTTGTTGTAAACCAATACCATGCATGCATTGTATTATATTCACTTTAATAGTTATCTTAGTGGTTGCAAACGTTAGGATCTCGCCTAGATTATTGCTACTTACTCCAAAAGAGGAGTAGTGACTAGGAAAATATAATTACAATAGTAATTTAAAGTTTAGCTATCAATCCACGCTACTAAGTATTATCTAAGTAATATGTTTAGTTGTCATCTAATAACTAGAGACTCAAAAGGTAATAGTTAATAGGGATCAAGATAAGGGTTAGTAAGGCGACATCCTGAGACTCGAAAGATAAAGGGTGAAATTTGTCTGCTCGTCCAAAAGACTGTATATGGTACATAACTTATTAGATTCTACATGCAATGTATCGGGTTAGTTCAACAAAGCATGATAAGCCTACGGAGTAGAGAATCCAGGGGGAACACAATCCTAGTGTTCACATACAACTGATTACTATCGAAGTTGATATTCGTCACTTGTTCGATATTGCTACATGAATCCCCCCATTTACTTTTCCAGTTTTGCCTATTGATTACAACAGCTGAAAGCGCGATTCCACATATTTTTCTTGAGATTCGACCCCAACCTTTGTTGGGTTATTATATTTGATAGCGACTGCAATCATCTTCTGAGTGAGGGTGTAGCATGGGCGTTATCACCACCTAGGTGAAATATGCTTTTAAGAATGTTTGCAGCCTCGGTAATTACTATCTGCTCTTAACTAAAGTATGCTATTAAGTCTCAAGTTTGAGGTGGGATATTGTTGATTGATTTTCTTTTGTCAAAATTGGTTTATAAAAATCAAGTGTCCTCTACTCCTTTTCTGGTATGTTGTGTGTTTCTGTGTCTACTAAGAAAATGAATTAAATCATGCCTGAAATTGGATCTAGGTTCGCCATGATTTACATTCTTTTGTCCACTATGCTGTTAGATGAAGTCCATGTATGTTAAGAGATATTCATTCCTACTATTTGTATCATGTTAATTTTGGAGTTTTGCTTACATTATTTTCTTCCTTTATAATGATTGGTTGGTGTATGTTTAATTTATGCATTTCACTAATCTCTTTTCCTTTTTTCTTTTACATCCTTCTTCGCCGAGTCCAACGGACTGCCCTTTTGCATGTCCTTCGAGCCCAACTCCATGCCAAGTCTTTGAACAGATTGATTTGCAGTTGTATACATTAGGTATACAACAATATACACATGATGGAATACCAAATACAAGTATGTGGGACTTAGTATGCAAGTTTTGTTCATCCAATATGCAGGAAAAATAAGTGAAAAGATACTGATATATAGCTGGTATACACAGCTGAAAAGGGGCTGAAAATTCACAAAAGATAGGCCCAAGAGTTGGGCAGATTTAAATGCACCAGATAAGGGGCCCAAACTTCAACTTTCTTTATTTATTCTTGCAATTCATACTTTATTTATGTGTTTGTAATTAATTAGTTTAACCGTACGTGCCTCGCACGTGTAATGTTTGCTTATTTAAAATTAAATAATTTTATCTATTGCTAAGGTTTTTGATAATGTGTAAAAATTCAATCACTTTTCAAAAATCATTCACACTTTAATACAATAATATAAACATAAACATGCACACATATATATTTTACCACCAGAAGTTTCAAGTGGTTGGTGGACCATCACTTAAATTATTCTTATTCTAACAGTCTTATATTGATTTCTAGATTTTTTAAATCATCTTAAAATCAAATTTAGTTGATTTATAATTCTTAAACTAAATGAAAAGGTATTAGTTGTTTTCTTATTCTAATGGTTTTATATTTATTTTTAGATTATTCAAAACAACTTAAAATACAATTTAGTTGATTTAGAATTCTTAAATTAATGAAAAAGGTATTAGTTACCATTACTTTTGATGACTTCTAATAAGGAAAAGTTTTATCATAAATATATTCAATTAATTTTCAACTCTTAAATTAGGAAGAAATAGTGAAATTATGACGACTTCGAATGAGAAAATGTTTTACCATAAATATATTTAATTAATTTACAACTCTTGAATATTAGAAAAAAATAGTGAAAAGATGATTTTGTCTAAAACAAAGACTTTTAATGAAGGGCAAAAAGTTCAAACAACATTTCTAAGACCCTTCACACTTTTAATATATTATAGATTCTTAGATTTAGTTAAATTTATATAAACTTCCCTACAATTTGTCATTATTATTTTATCTTAGTATTATTTATTTATTTATTTATTTATTTATTTATTTATCACATAGCACATTTTAGAGTTATATAAAAGGGAGCTTCTTTATGTTTATTCCTAAAATGAACTTTTGAAAAATAAAAAAATGGCATTTACCTTCAATCATGTGTGAAAATTGAATTATGTGAATTAAAGAGAATTTCCCTCAACGTAAAAAATTAACTCTTGTAAGAATCGAAACTTTTTTAGAATTAATTAAATATTTCATAACTAGTTCAAATTGGTGTTTTTCCTTGAAGATAGATTTTTTATTACCAAAGATGATATTTGAAATCACTTCTTTTTTCTTTTGATTGAAAATAATTTGTCTTTTCTTAAATGGGCAAAAGAAATGGACTTAGATAACCTTTTTTTCTTTTGAGGGAATTTTTCCTTAATTTAAATAAAAAACTTTTCTCTTGAAAGAAATAAATGTTATTTTTGAAAATGAATAAAGATCTTACAAAATTAGCCACATTTTCAAAATTAATCATTCCTTTAAAAATCAGTCAAGGTCAACCGTTTTTAACGGATGCTCTTGAGTGCCTTAAAAACCTTCTCAAGGTGTTACCTAAATCATTACCCATTTTCTCTAATTTTAAAGATTTATTTTTATTTTTAAGTCTTTAAAATATTCTTAGTTTTTCTCGACATTTTCTCAAAAAAAAAAATCAAGTGGCAACTCTATAATTTTCTTAAATTGGTTCGAAATTTTCTTTAAGGTTTTGAAATAGTTTAAAAAGTTGAAATAATGTTTTTCAACCTTTCGAGACGAAAAGGAATAAAACAGAGATGGCCACTTTGCTGGGGAATATATTAAGATTCTAATCAAATTTTAGACTATTTTGACTGATTATTTGACTTTACTTGACTAAATATGGTGGTTTGATATTATCTTATGATTATATATATTATTTGCAGTCGTGGAATACTCTCCCTCATTTAATATATAAATTATTTGGGATTTCGCGGACGTCTCATCCCCTATTGTTCAATTTCAAATAAAGTGTTATGAATAGAACGATTTATTGACACATTAGGCGTCTAATGACTATTTTTATTTCCAAACCCAAGTTGTCAACTTGGGGACCTAGTCCAAACCCACTCTAGACACCTAGGATAAAGTGAAATCAAAATCCTCTTTCCCTAAAGTTGTATCCCTCATTTGCTACTTTGTTTCGATTTATGAGTGTTTTTATTTTTATCCCATGCATGGGACTGTTTTCTCACATTTTATTTTCCCTTTTCTCAACTATTGTATCCCTCCCTTGCTACTTTGTAGGCATCTATGTACTTTTAAATATTTATGAAAAATAATTTTTGGGGATAATGGATTAGGTTTATAAAGCATATACTTCCTTCAAACTCGATAGGCCATCCCTTGGTTCAAAAGGGTCCCTAATTAGGATGCGTATTTATTACAATATGCTTGTATGATGTAACTATTATTATGTTCTTATAGGTGTTATGTTGATTCAAATAAAAGGAGAATCGGTTCAATCCAATTTTTTATTAGAGCACCTCTAGGTAGAAATACACTCCCACTATACTAAAGTCCAACCAAACATACACCAAATCTCCCAAGTCTCTCCAAAAAGTCCACAATTATTCTTAAAACTTTCTAAATTCTCTCTACCATTTCAAGAAGGTTGACTATGGACTCAGAATAAGCCATTATAGGAATGATCACAAAAAGAAATGGGAGAATTGTACAAGTCAAGAGGAAATTGGTGGAGTTAAATCAAATAGGCGATATGCAAAAGGCAGAAAATAAAAAGTGCCTAAGAAGTTTTTATGGCTAAACGGAATACTACTAAAGTTTATCTATTGGTTGAACAAGAAGAGGATATAGACATGGAAAATGATATAGAATTGGAGTTCGTGTCGTACTATCCATAAGTACAAGAAAGCTAGGAAAAATAAAAAAACTTTTCGCTATCCAGAATCAAGATTAAATGTAGTAAACTTTATTTTACTTGTATTTACTTTTCCCTAATGCAATGAAGTTAGTGAGTGAAATGAAAATAATCTTTTCTACAATAGTTCGAACTACGTAGGGCTTAATTTTTGCTACGTGAGATTCGTAGGCAGCCTTTTGGCCCAACCCCTATCTTCAAAAACTCTATTGTCCTCCACTTTCTTGAAAGAAGAAATAAGGTAACAAAGAAGAAGAGTTGAACCTTCCTGATGAATTTCACTTATCCATATCAATGAGCGAAATTCTGTTCATTAAAATTGTCGAGTCATCATTACTCCATGGATCAATTCGCATAAGATAAGAAATAACTTTATGTGTTTGCGTCCTGCCTTATCATCTTGTGTTGCTAACGGAATCAACTCGTCAGCCTTTAAGTTGTTTTCACTTTGTAGGTAATAGAAATTACTCTGTGTTGGCATAAAATGACCCTACTTCACTAGATCAAAGTGAATAAAGATTCCTCTCTTGACTATAATTTTGTTACAGGAAAGGAAAAATGACCAGTAGTAAAACTGGACTCAACTAGTCATTTTTCAAAACCTATAATCAATAGTCTCGAGGATAGAATAGGGAAAAGTGTGATGCTGTCATCGAAGAACTTTCTAAGATAGTCGGAATCAAGAAAGATAAATTGGAGGAAAGATTGTTGAATTGGACTTCCACTCTACTTATTTTACTCCCCGGTCAATAGGATAAATGGACTAATAAAACTTAATTTCCCATAAAATCGGTGGTGGTACGAATAAGGCCCGATACCCACCCTTTAAGTTTATTTACTTATCTTTTACCTTTTATTCTTTTCAAAAGGAATAGACTCACAGTTGTGCGAGTCATGGCCAGAGTTTGTAATTATTTTCTCAAAATTCAACAAAAGCCTTCTTTATTGTGAACATCTTTATTGTCGATTTTATTATCTACTTGATTTTGTCAAACTTGTGTTATTTTCCATAAAAGTAAAACTTATCAATGTCATGTCATGTCAAGAGAAAAATGAATAAATCAAGGAAGATGATAATGAACTAGAGACAGTGATCCTGGAATAGTCAGCAGAAGAACCAAAGAGTTTAAGAATCAAGAAAATCCTAACCTTTAAGAGACAGAGGTGGTTAACTAGAGAGACAACGACAAAGTTAAGAGAACCACGACCGATGTCTATCTCAAAAAAATAAAAAAGAGTAATCTTATCAATTATCTCAAAGGAAAATGATTAGTTGATCCTTCCTTCTATCAAGACAAAATGAAAAGCATCATGTTATCCATATAGTGCTATTATAGAAGCCTTAATTCTATCATAGTACGATGGATAAGAGTATCCAGGGCTAGTTAACCCTGAAGATGGGTCTTCTATGAACTACGTTTGACCTGAATTCCCAAGAAAGGGATACGTAGGTGGTCTATGTCAGCTTCGGTCAATCCCTTAGGAGAATTTATTTGTTTTTTTTATGTATGAACTACGTTTGACTTGGATTACCAAGAAAGGGATACATAGGAGGCCTATGTCGGCTTCGGTCAGCCCCTTAGGAGAATTTACCCAATCCTTTTATCTATGAACTATGTTTGATCTGAATTCCCAAGAAAGGGATACGTAGGCGGTGTATGTCATCTTTGATCAACCCCTTAGGAGAATTTATCCTTTCCTTTTATGTACGAACTATGTTTGATATGAATTTCCAAGAAAGGTATACGTAGGCAGCCTATATCGGCTTCGGTCAACCCGTTAGAAGAATTTATCCTTTTCGTTTATGTATGAACTACGTTTGAACTAAATTCCCAAGAAAAGGATATGTAGAGGTCTATGTCGGCTTTGGTCAACTCGTTAGGAGAATTTATTCTTTTCTTTTATGTATGAACTATGTTTGACCCGAATTCCCAAGAAAGGGATATGTAGGTGGCCTATGTCAGCTTTGGTCAACCCCTTAGGAGAATTTATCCTTTCCTTTTATTTATGAACTATATTTGACCTAAATTCTAAGAAAGGGATACGTAGGAGGCCTAGCTCGGCTTCGGTCAACCCCTTAGGAGGATTTATCCTTTTCTTTTATACACGAACTATGTTTGACCTGAATTCTCAAGAGAGTGATACGTAGGTGGCCTATGTGGACTTTGGTCAACCCATTAGATTTTCCTATATATGCTTAGCATATCCATGAACTATATTTGACCTGATTCCTATTTTAACGGGATACGTAGACGTCACAATGGCTCGGTCATATAACCTCAGGAAATGGAAATTGGGAAATAATTTTTGAGAAGAAATCTCAAAGACTCAAAAGAAGAAGATCATCATCCAAAGGGAATAAAGACCAGCAAAGACTTAGGGAGAAATTCTCGAATCTGCTCAAGCCAATATCATCAACAAGGTCTGGATAGATTAAATCTCAAGCTATGAGAGAACTTTTTGTACAACTCTCCAACAATGATGATGAGTTTTTGGAAATTCTCCATCGGATGTCAAATATAGTCGAGCCTTATGAGGAAGACGTTCGTTGAGCTAGTACATGTAATACCCCAAGTTTTTATGTCATAAATCTCTCATTCTTTTTCTCACGAAATCAGATCCAGCCTAAAGTAATGGTTACTCATAAGTTGGCGCTCTCGTTTCTATCTTAGCCATATATCTATTTTCTTGAGAATCCATGCACCCGCAGTTCAGTTCAGTAGCTCATTATGTTTAAGATTCAGTTATTTAGTTTATTTCAGTTGTGCATGATAGCTTATAACCTTAGATTTACTCAGTATTTTCAACTTAATTATCCACATTTGAGGACGAATGTTTCCAAGGGGGAGATATTGTAACATCCATGTTTTTTCTAGCTTAAAATTTATTCCTAGAATATCAAGAGTATGCTTTAAAAATGAATAAACTTTATTTCATATGGAATTTTTCAAATTTATACCTTTCATTGTGTGGAAAATTGAATTAGCTTTCTAACGATACCAATTTTTCCTAAAACCAATACCCGAGCGAAAAGTTATAGCCATTTTCGTGTGAGGCAGTAAGCTACCATGATGGTACCGCATTGCGGCAAAGGGAAAAATCGGGATGCGGGTTATGAATTTCTACTGTAAATTAATGAGGGGCAATGGGGTCTTTTGCCCCTTCAACCCAGGTCATAACATAGTAATGTATAGACACCATTGGAGCATTATTTTACCCCCATTATCCTACTTTAATCCCAAGAACAAATCCTAATCAATTCTCTTCAAGATTCATCCATTGTATCACCTTTTATTCAAGCAAACAACCAAGAACTATGTTTTCTATTCCAAGAAGTTCAAGAAAATCATTCAATAACATTCCTAAGGACATCAATTTGAGTTATCTTCTTTAAGAAATAATATTCAAGAACAGAAAAAGGAATTCAAGCCAAACTTACTCATCAATTCTCTCTCTCTCAAAAGAAAACCCTAAAACTCAGGCTTATTCTCCAAGAAATCCAATATTTCCTCATCAATTCTCCAAGATAGTGAATTTCCAATTCAATAACTCCAAGAACTCATCTTCAAAAGCATCATAGGAATCCAAGGTTCAAGATTTCTAATCTAAGATCATCAATTAAGGTATGTGGGGTTTGAGCAAGGACAATCCTTTCGTCCTTGTTCCCAAAACTTATTTTAAATTATAAGTTACTGAATTTTTATGTGATTTTCAAGAAATTGAAGTTAGGGTTTATACCCAATTTTTATTGTTTGAAGATTTTAAGATTTTAAGTGATTGAATGTTGAATTACATAACTATTTTCATATATTTATGCATGTAATACGATTTTCCAGATTTTCCAATTGAGTTTTAAGCATGATATTGTGATTCTTGATTTTATTATCTTGATATTATTGATGATTTTCAAGAAACATATTAAGTATGATGTTTTGCTATAATTTACATGAGTTTGAAGCATGGGGTCATTAAGCCCTAATTAAAGATTGTTATTTCAAGATTGTTGTGCTATAAGCACCCTAAGATAAGACCATTCTCAGATATTTGATAAAGATTTGACTTTTTGGTCGTAAGATGAGATAAAGAATCCACTTTATTCATATGGCTTGAGATTTAAAGATAAAAAAGAGCATAATTGGTTTTCTTGTAAGCCTTTGTGCTAAGTTTTGAAGTAGATTTCTTAAGATACTGAGCATAAGAATGAGAGTAGTATTTAGGACCAATTTAGGTATGATTCCAAGGGCTCATGTCCTAGAACTATGTGCCACCGTAGGTTTAGGATTGCCCATAGTGGGCTAAGAAAGTGATCACTTAAGTTAAGGTTCTATTCCAATGGCAAGGGTAGAACAGCTCCCCCAATGTGGGCAAGACGTTGAACTCCATGCCAACTCACATGGTTTATGTCGGTTAGAAGAAACTCCTAAAAGATGTCCCCTACTCTTAAAACAACTTATTGATTTAAAGCATTAAGATAAAGTATTTTCTCTTACAGAAAGCTTTTTAAAGTATTTTTCCTTACTAGCAAAGAAAAGCTTTTTTTTTTAGAAAACTAGGTGTAAAGACTATCAAATTTATTTAAGATTATGCTTTACAGAAAGATTTTAGTTAGAAGATCTTAGCTTACATATTTCAGATTTAAGAGTGAGTCCTTTCTACACTTAGACCGTATGATTTAATAAGAGAATTTAAGTACAACTTTTCGAACTAAAAGTTATGACTCATTAGAATTATAAAGTGTGATTTGTTTCTTATTATTTTAGATTTCATTATTTTAGATACTCCAGCTTATGTGAGTCATTTATATTTAGCATGCATGATTTTTATAAAGTATGATGATATTGTTTTACTTATGCATTTCACCCCAATATACTCAGTACATCTTTAAAGTACTGATTCACATATATATATCTATGTGCTACCTTGTCTTATAATGTAGGTACAAGTTTAGTATGCACATTCAGATTCAAAAAGTTGCAGATTCCAGCCAGCGAGATGATGAGTCCTCCTACTTTAGGGACTTCAGTTAGATTTATTTATGCTCTTTAATTTCTTACTCAGTTTACTAGAGGCTTCATAGATGTCAGTCAGAGTTAGTCATGTAATTTCAATCCCTCTTTTCAGCTTTTATCAGATTGTAAAGTTGGATTAGTATTATATTTCTTTTAGATTCCATCATTTTATGCTTCCGCATAGTAAAAAAAGTCATTTATTACATGTTTAATAAGTTGCTTATTTGTATGCCAGTTCATGGGTTAGCTTGGAATTACTCGTGGTCCTAAGCACCGTGTGATATCTCAGGATAGATTTTTGGGGCGTTATAGTACATGACATGACTGATAGAGATTTTTTAAAAAACTTCTACAGGAGTTTTTGAAACTAAGTTTTCAAAATCAAAACTATTTTTGAAAATTTACATAGATTTTTTACTTCGTGTTTGCTCAGACATCTATTGAAATGGGGAGTCAGGCAGAAATCCAAATACGACAGAGCACCCAAAAGATGGCAAGGAGCAAATCAAAGGTCGAAAGCTGTCACTATGGAGTAGTTTCACTCAAAAGTAACCATTTTTATGTGGATGTAGGGATAAATACATGAAAATGGGAATATTTTTAAAAAATTCTCAAGCGAATTGGTAATCACACCAAAACATATAATGCTCAAGAACGGTATTTTTGGGTAGCCCATAGATGGGTTCAATATCTATTATCGAGGACCTTTTGAATTATCTATTTCATTTCACGAGATTGTGAATGACAAACAAAGGTGACTTATCCTCTTTATGAATATTTTATTAAGATTTTTCTAAAATCTAGTTGCTAGCAAAAGCGATTTTGTGTCTACTAAATACTTACTTTGAGTGCAGATATATTCAAAGGAGTTAGCACAGTAAATAAAACAATCAAGCGTATCACTCACTATGAGGAAAAATAGAAAGTCATCCTCAAAATTCACCTTGAAGGGAGGCAAATAGTATTTGAGTAATCCCCATAAAAGGATTTTACCCCATTTACTTGCATCCAGTGGATCTTATATTTAAATATTTTTTTCAAAAAGAAGAATAATAGAGGAATAAGTTATTCAAATTATGATGCTGAGTAGTTGTCATTAACCTATCATAACGCTTGACTGTGGTCACCAGTAAGAGCGACATTGTGTATACTAATTGTCTAGTTTGAGTACATGTACATATAGAAAGCAAAAACACAGACAAAACAGACTCAAGTGAAACTATTTTCAAATTTCTGAGAGGGGTATTTCATATCATCTTATTGTCGAGAGAGCCATTAAATATCATTGTCGATATGGCCATTTCATTTTATTTAATTGACAAGAGGGCTATACCGAGAGGGCCATTTTATTTTATTTCATTTCCAAGAGGGCCATTGAAACACCCTGGGTTCTGGCCTTTGCAAATTCCTTGAGTCTTAAGCTTTCTGATCATCATACGACTCACTATGGTAGTCGTATGGTATGGGTACGGTCAGGTGACCCAATCCATAAAATGTCTAGTATTTGGTGGTAGAGTTTCTATTGTGGTTACAAATTGGTGGTGATAAATTGTATGCTGGTATAAAAAGAGGTAAGATCTAAACTGTATGTTATACAGTGTCTAGCCTTTGAATTCTATCTTGGGTAGGGTTAAGACCATACGAGTCATATGGTCATGAGACTACTTTGGGAAATGAGTCTTATGTTGAATAAAATGTGGTGTCCAACTTTTTAATTAAGATACGAGTTGAGGGTACCATTCGCATGATATAGGTATGAGTTGAGTGGTTCAACTGTACCCACCTATAGAAATTTTTACAGTTTAAGTTGGGGGGGGGGGTATTTTGGACAATTCCCCCTAATAAATCCTTTGGACCCCACGACATAAAACACCTTTGGAGGCTTCCTCAACCAATTAGTTACAATCAAACACTCTCAAATCTCTCTCATGCTCTTGGATTAAGAAAGACTAGGGTTTTCTTCAAGTCAATCAATTAAGGCTCTAAAAGATAGTTTCTCTCCGTCTCCTTGTTTTCTAAGGAATGTTACTCCTCCCTCATTGTTAGTTCAAGTAAAACCATATTTTAATGAATGATTTTCATAGCATTATTGTGGTATTATTTGTATATGTTGGGGTGTGTTGGTTGTTCTTGGTTGGATAATGTATTCCCATGTTTTTCTTATGGTTTTCATGTTATAATTGTGGTTTAAACATGTGATTGCATGAGAATGGTCAATTGATATATGGTTTTGGTTTTGGGAAAATCTTATGCCCTCAATATGTTTGTTAAAATGCTTATGAGAATGATTTTGTCATATAGTTTGGTTATTATTGAAAACTTTGCATTGCATAATATGGTAATGGAGCCTAAATTGGTTTAAATGATTTTAAATAGATTAGAAATGTCTTGGAGGACATGGTATTGGGTTAAATGGGAACTTTGGAGTCAAATTGGTTTAATGGCTTTGGTATGGAATAAATGGATGTACTAGTTTTGGTATAACAATACCAATGGTTAATGCCTAATTAAAAGAACTCCTTGGTAATTGATTGGTTGTATGTGAATGGTTTAATATGATAATTGGAAGGGCACTTGAAAGTCCCCTTAAACCTATAAATGGTTGACTATGGATGATACTTACAAGTAAGGGTTGGTATGACGATACCAAAATCAATGGCCTTGGTTAATAATTGGGTAATGGTTTGGTTATTTAGAAAAAAGTATTAGTTGGGAATTAAAGGTGGAGGTGTAGCCAAGCCATTGAAGGTGGAGGTCCCGCGGGGACTGAAATGGAAAACTCATATTTGACAATATAAGGTTTGGTCTTGGTGACTGTGTGTATAATGTCACACTTTGTTTTGGGGGATGTACTAGTCATCCCAGGGTATTTTCTCTGGTCGTGCGGCTACACGCACTGGATCCCTTTTAGTAGGGGGAGATAAACCCATATAGGGGTGGTTTAGGACGGCAAAAGGTATACAACCCAGGTAATGGTTTTCAGTGCATGCTAAACATGGTTCCCTTTCTCAGTATAATTATATATATGTATGGTTGTGTGCATTATAGATGATTTACTTAGTTTTACAAATGACATTATTTTATCCTTATCCTGAGATCATACTAGCGTTCACTCTCTAACCCGTCTACTAGTGACTGTATACCCACGCTATGCAAAAACCAAACGTTTTTCTTCTCCTATATAATGATTTACTCGGGATAGTTGTTTGGATTGATGTGGTGTGCTTCAATCTTTTTCAAAGTCTCTATTTCATGTCATGGATATTTTAGACACTTTAATTTTATTTTGGATATTGGTTTCGGCTATGATTGAGGGCATGTCCCAACCAAATTTTGTTACTATTTTGGTTAGAGGCATTATGTTACTTCTATGGGTTGGAATGGGTAGGATAGATTTGTGTCAGCCTTGGCATTGAAATAAGCTGGGAGGATGGAATTATCGGATATAGTTTCTCACTGTTCTATCATATTTCATTTTAGGATTAAACCATATTATGTTTTGGGAATTTATTTTGTTATGGCTTGGTTTATGGCCTTTGTTTCGATAATTGGTTTGGCTTGTATGTTTGAACGATTGGTAGGGGACAATTGGACTCAGTTAGGTCGATCATAGTTGTGATTCTATCCCCGAGTCTTGATATGAATAATAACACTATTTTGTCATATATTTGGAATTCAGCCAACTCAAGACAGACAGTTGTAGGTTGGGTTAGGTAATAAGGGTGGTCTCTGATCTCGATCGGACTTGAGATGCCTATTACGATATAGACCTGGGGCTAGGTTATTTCAAGTTGGTATCAGAGCTAAGGTTTATGGTCAATTTGGAGTTCACAAAGCCATGTCTAGTAGAGTCTTTTTTAGGGGTGTGTAGCGCGCCATACTCATAAGAGAGATGTTATAAGGCATTTAGGAATATTTCACTTTCTCAGTATTCTATTCTCAAGCTTGGAGTCTAAGTCTTGGAATCTTTCTCTAATCCTTGGTTGTTCACTTTTCAAAATATGCCTCATAGATCTGGAACATAAGGAAAATCTTCGGTCCTATTTGGGGACAATGTTGATGAGGTACATCCTATGTCGGGAGTTTATCTTTGATCTCATGGTCCTATCCCCAATAGTTCTGGAGTTTCTTTAGCTGCTATAAGTCCTCCTTAAGGTGAGGTAACTAATGCAAAATTTTGTTGGTCTATTCATGCTATTGCTACATTGGTTGCTACTCAGGTGGAGAAGGATACTTCTAGTGGGTTTTTTCCTGAGGCCACAAGGGCTGGTCAGTTTACGAAAATAAATCCTCCTACTTTTATTAGTGTGAACGTGAAGGAGGATCCTCAGGCTTTCTTGGATAAGATGGAAAAGATATTTTAGGTGATGCAGGCTACAAATATGAAAGGTGTGAACTTTGCAGTGTATCAGCTCAAAGATATTGCATACCAGTGGTATGAGGAATAAAATTAGGTAAAGGGAGATGTTGAGGAGATGTCCTTATGGGAGGTTTTTTCTAATACCTTCTTGGATCATTTTTTCCTCAAGAGCTGAGAGAAGCAAAGATAGAGAAGTTTGTGAATCTTTACTAGGGGAGAATATCTGTCAAGGAATATACCTTAAAATTTTATCAGTTGTTAAGGTATGCTCCTGATTTGGTGGATGATATGAGGACGAGAATGAGGAAGTTCACTTCTGGGTTGAACTGGGATTTAGTCTTGGAGAGCAAGACTGCTTTGTTGATTAAAGATATAGATATTTCTACATTGACTATTCATATACAGCAGGTGGAGGATAAAAAGAGGAGGCAAGCGGAGTCCGAAGATAGGTAAGGTAAGAGGAGCAAATTTTCTGATCAGAAAGGTGCTCAGTCGAAAAGTGGTTTGGATAGATGTAAATAGCAAAAGAAGAAGTGGGGGAGTTCTGGTTTCTTCTCGACTGCCAGTGCTCCTTACTCGAAATAGTCGGGCGATAGACATCAGGGTGGTGATAATTTTTGGGCACAGGGTGCCCAATCTCAGGCAAGTGGAGGTTAGCCAGTTTTTTAATGCCCCCTTGTTGGTTTGAGGTTTTTCTTATCAGGGTTATTATGATGAAAAAAGGGACAAGTATTTTTGGTGTGGCCAAGTAGGCCATCGTCTCAGGGATTGTCTAATCAATAAGGTTTTAACGGGAGAAAATAAGATTTTGTTGGCTTCATCTTCTTCTCTGTACCTAGTAGTACCGTATCTACTTCTGTTATCGCTCCTGGTTTGAGTATTAGTTGGAATAGGTTGTATGCTTTGGCATCCCGACCAGAATCTAAGGCATTGCCTAATGTTATTACTGGTACATTGTAGCTCTTCTCTCGTGATAAGTATTATTTGTTTGATTTGGGGTCTACTCTTTCCTATGTGACCCTATATGTGGTGATGTGTATTGCTTTTGATCCTCATGTTATTTTAGATCTTTTTTCTATTTCTACCTTAGTAGATGACTCGGTTATTGCTAAGAGAGTCTATAGGGGGTATGCGGTAGCTGTTGGTAATAAGAAAACCATAGTGGATCTATATGAATTGGACATGGTGGATTTTGATGTTATTCTGGGTATGGACTGGTTGTATTCTTGTTATGTGAATTTGGGTTATTGGACCCGTAAGATTGTCTTTAGGTTTCCTGATGAACTGGTTATTGAGTAGGAAGGTGGTTCCCTTGCTCCTGGGGGAAGGTTTATTTCTTATCTTAAAGCTCGGAGATTAATCTCCAAAGGTTGTCTTTACCACTTGGTCTAGGTTAAAGATTTCAACTAGGAAGGTCCTTCTTTTCATTCGATTTCGATCATGAGTGACTTTCCTGAGGTCTTTTCAAATAATCTTCTTGGTTTATTCTAAGAGTGGGGTGGATCATGCTAACCACCTCTATATGGTGTTGCAGACCTTGAAGGAACAACAGTTGTATGCCAAGTTTCCTAAGTATGAGTTTTGGTTAAACGTTGTGACTTATCTCAGTCATATTATTTCTAGCGAGGGGATTATGGTGGATCCTCAAAAGGTGGTAGTGGTAAAAAGGTGGCCTAGACCCATGACTCCATCTGACATTTAGAGCTTTTTGGGTTTGTCTGGGTATTATAGGCGGTTCATGGAGGGATTTTCTTCTATAGCTACTCTATTGACTAAGTTCACTCAAAAAAAGTGAATTTTTCTTGGTCGGATTCTGGTGAAGGTAGGTTCGAGAAGCTTAAGGATACGCTTACTTCTGCTCCTATTTTAGCTTTTCCAGAAGGAAATGATGGATTTAAGGTTTATTGTAATGCATCTCGGGAGGTCTTGGGTGTGTTTTAATGCAACATAGAAAGGTGATTGCTTATTCTTCCAGGTAGTTAAAGGTGCATGGGAGAAACTATCCTACTCATGATTTAGAGTTATTGACGGTGGTTTTTGCATTTAAAATATGGCAACATTATTTGTATGGTGTTCACGTGGATATCTTTTTGGATCATAAGAGTCTATAATATGTGTTCACTCAGAAGGAGCTAAATCTCAGGTAGAGGAGATGGCCTTCACTATTACCTATGTAAAGCTAATGTGGTTGCTGATGCTCTTAATAGGTTGTCTATGAGGAGTTCGGCCCACGTGAAAAAGAAAAAGCAAGAATTGGTGAAGGATATTCATTTTTTGGCTAATCTTGGAGTTCGTCTCTTGGAATCTAAGGATGGTGGTGTGAAGGTTTGGGAAGTGGTTCGATCATCTCTTGGTGTGGAAGTTAAGGATAAGCAGGTGCTAGATCCTGATTTGATAAAAATCAGGAGTACAGTTGGAGAGCAAAAGGTAATAGTGTTTGAGATTAGTGGTGATGGTACTTTATGGTACAAGGGAGGTTATGCGTCCCAAATTTCGATAGATTGTGGTAAAGGATTTTGGCTGAGGCACATGAATCGCGCTATGTTCTTCATCCTGGTTTTACAAAGATGTATCATGATCTTAAGGAAGTATATTGGTGGAATGGTATGAAAAGAGACATGGCTGATTTTCTGGCCAAATGCATGGTATGTCAACATGTTAAGGTTGAGTACATAAGACCTGCTGGATTGTATCAAGAGATTGAGTTGACCGAATGGAAATGGGAGGTAGTTAATATAGATTTCGTTACCGGTCTTCCTCGGTCTCAGAATCAATATGATTCAATTTGGGTCATCGTGGATAGGATGAAAAGGTCTACTCATTTCTTGCCGTTATGGACTAACTCTTCGGTGGTGGATTATGTGAGGTTATATCTTCATGAGGTTGTGAAACTGCATGGGTTACCTATTTTGATTATCTCTGATCCTAGTACACAGTTTTCATCTCACTTCTGTTGGTCTTTTCATAAGGGTTTGGGTACTAATGTGAGTTTGAGTACTGCTTTCCACCTGCAGACAGATGGGCAAATGGAAAGGACTATTCAGAATTTAGAAGATAAGGTTTGTGTGTGTGTGATTGATTATGGTGGAAATTGGGTTGAGCATCTACCTCTTGTAGAGTTTGATTATAATAATAACTATTATTCTAGTATTGGATGGCTCCTTTTCGAGGAGTTGTATGGTAGGATGTGTAGGTCTCCTATTGTTTGGTTTGAGCTAGGTGAGGCAGATATGTTAGGTCCAGCTTTGTTCTATCAGTCTATGGAGAAGGTAACGGTGATTCGGGATAGGCTTAAGGCTTCTCAGAGTCGCCAAAATCCCTATGCAGATGTTAGACGTAGAGATTTGGAGTTTGAGGTTGGGGATAAGGTATTCCTCAAGGTATCTCCCATAAAGAGTAATGCGGTTTGGCACAAAGCGAAACCTCAAACCCCGGTATGTTGGACCGTATGAGATTTTGGGGAGGGTTGATAATATGGCTTACAAATTAGAGTTGTCTTCTAGTTTGAATTCTATTCATCCGGTATGTTATGTTTCCATGTTGAGAAAGTGTCTTGGTGATCCTTCTTCGGTTGTTCTTTGGATGGTTTGGGTATCACGTACTCTCTGTCTTATGAAGAGGTTCTGGTAAAGGTATTGGATTGACAGGTTCGTCGGTTACAGACAAAGGATGTGGCTTTATTTAAAGTTTTATGGCGGAACCATAAGGTAGAAGAAGTTACATGACAAGCGCAAGAGGACATGAAGTCCAAGTATCCGCATATGTTTTTGACTTTGAATATTCGTGCGTAAGTTATGTTTCCTTGATGCATAATTTGATAATGCGAATGACTCTACTTAATTTCCTTGCATCTTTGTTTCAGGTAAGAGTCGAGACATCTAAGGGGTGTAAGTAGTGGTTATGCTACCTTGTCTGTCATTCGGGGATGGATGTTCTTAGTGGAGGAGACTGAAACACCCTATTTTTTTTACCTTGGAAAATTTCCTTGATTTCTGGTCTCTGGACGGGATACGAATGGGGGAAATGAGTCATACGCTCGGGGAAGATTTGTATGGGTTAGTCGTATGCTAACTAATGCTAGTTGGTGGGAGGACTTTGGTTACTAGAATGGATACGACTTAGGGGTACGAGTCGTATTGGTGTTTAAGGATTGTTTGGTTCCTTAACTTAATCTAAAACTGGGTTACTTGGGTTGGATCTGAGTATAAGTGGCTTACTTGAAGCCGTAAGTCAGGATACGAGTCATACCATGGACTCGTATAGGAAGCAGTGTTCCAAACCTTATGCGATTCTATCTTGCCAGGAATACGGGTGAAGGTTACGGATCATATGCTTTTAATATGACTTCGAAAAGATGAGTCATATACTGGATAGTGTTGGGTCCAAGGGTTTAGGTTTGGGATACGAGTAGTGGGTACCACTCATATCGAAGGGTACGACTCATGAGGGTCAGTCGTATCCCCATGACAGGATTTTTAAAGGGTTTAAGTGAGGACAATCTGGACATTTTCCCACTTATCATAATTAGGTCCCACGACATATAGGTCACTTGGAAGGTTATTTACCCTATTATTTTATTCATTAGCACTTAGAAACTCTTCCTAAAGACTCTAATTCTCTCAAGAGATTTTGGGCAAAGAAAGCTAGGGTTTCCTCCTAAAGGCTTAATTCGTGGTTTCTTTTCATCTACTTATCAATTAAGGCATGTATCTCTTCCCTCATTGTTAATTCTAACTAAATGCATTGTTTTACATAATGTTTTTTCATAGTTTTATGCTTGTATGATTTTGGTTTTCCACTATGAGTTGGTGTTTTTGGTTTGAAATGATTGGTAATAGTTTCCCATGGTTTAATTTATGCTTTACTTGCATCAATGGTGGTTTTGGATAATTGGATTGTATAGGAATGGTTTAATGGTAATTGGAAATTAGTTTTGGTTGTATTATACCCCCAATATGTTTGACAAAATATTTATAAAGATATGTTCATTTCATTGTTTAGTTTTAACGGAACTGTTGCTTGTTTCCAAACTTGGTAAAGGAATTATGATAGTTTAAATGGTTTGGATTGGTAAATGGCTAAATGGTTATGCTTACGGGATACATGGAGTCCCCCGAGAGGTTCAATATGGTAATTGGAAGGGCACTTGAAAGTCCCCTTAAACCTATAAATGGTTGGCTATGGATGATACTTGCAAGTTTGGGTTGGTATGACGATACCAATATCACTGGCCTTGGTTAATAATTGGGTAATGGTTTGGTTATTTGGAAAATAGTTTTAATTAGGCATTAACGGGGGAGGTGTAGCTAAGCCATGGAAGTGGAGGTCCCACGGGGACAGAAATTGAAAACTCATATTTGACAATATGAGGTTTGGTCTTGGTGACCGTGTACATAATGTCACACTTTTTTTGGGAGATGTACTTGTCATCCCAGGGTATTTTTTTTGGTCGTGTAACTACACAAATTGGGGCCCTTTCAGCAGGGGGAGCTGAACCCATATAGCCCATGGGTAGTTTAGGATGGCAAAAACTACACAACCCAAGTAATGGTTTTAAGTGCATGCTAAACATGGCTCGCTTTCCCAGCATGGTTATATATATGGATGATTTACTTGGTTTTATTAATGGATTTATTGAATCCTTATCTCAAGATTATGCTAGCGTTCACCTGCTAACCCATCTACTGGCGGCTATATAGCCATGCTATGCAGGAACCAACCGTTCTTCTTCTCCTACATTTTGATTAACTCGGGACAGCTGTTTGAATTAAAGTGGTGAGCTTTCATCTTTCTGGAAGGCTCCATTTCATGTCATGGACATAGTTAGACACTTTTATTTTATTTTGGATATTAGTTTTTGCTATGGTTGGGGGCATGTCCCAACCAAATTTTGTTACTCTTTTGGTTAGAGGCTTTGCGGTAGTTCTATAGGTTGGAATAGGCGGGATCGGTATTGGTGTCTGCCTTGGCATTGGAATAAGCTGGGAAGCTGGCATCATTAGACATAATTTCTCACTGTTCCATTATATTTAATTTTGGGATTAAACTATATTATGTTTTGGGAACTTATTTTGTTATTGTCTGGTTAATGGCCCTTGTTTCGTTAATTGGTTTGGCTTGGTATGTTTGGATGGTTGGTTTGTGAAGGTTGGACTCGGTTGGGTTGATCACGGTCGTGATCCTATCCCAGAGTATTGATACGAACAATAACTCTATATTGTTATATGTTCGGAATTCAGCCAACTCAAGGAAGGCAGCTGGAAGTTGGGTTGGGTAACGGGTGTTTTCAAAGGGCCAAAGTTTGGGGTGTTTCATTTCCCCCCTTAGGAGCATTCATCCTCGAATAACGGGACGAGGCACTACAAACATGAATTAAACCACAAAAATCTCTACTCCTACCTTTAAGACAGGAAATAAACACGAAGAGATCCACAATCTATCATCAACAAGGATATAAAACAAAGATGTCAAGAACAACACATACCTCAAGCACAATTTTTTTCGTGATTGGGAATAGGAATGGATACTTGGATTTCATCTTTCTCCCAATGGACCTCTACTAAGACTCCACCTTTAGTCCTAACCCTACAAAATCATTAATGAATATGACACCTTACCAATTAAATTTCACAATTTCCCACAGACACATCACTACGAGAGCCTGAGTTTATCTATATATTGCTCCCATGATTAAGCCTATTCAAAGCTAAAATAGGTTAACTTAGGACATGGGGCTCTTCCTTACATCGTCCAAAAATACTACTTGGCCCCATCACTACAGTCAGACATCCTATCTCATCAGGATTCCTAACTACCTATGATAACTCACAAGCCTACCCTTACTATATCCGTTGTACGTTCTACCCCACCAAAGATCCGGTAACCTCTAAAATCATAGTATTGCAACTACTAATTAGGTTTTTGGACATCTATGCTTCTAAACATGCATCACTCCCATTTTAAATCCTTAGAATACAAGCATTGCTCCTCCATTATCATATCCCAGTATCTCGATAGATTCTAAATCTATACCAAGAGTTCATAGGCTATCTACTCCTCCCCTAGATGGAAGAGCCCCACATGACACCATATAAAAACTCCCTAGACTTCCCCATGTTAAGGTATTTTTAGAAACATAAGATAGGAATACAGGGTGCCCCGAACTCGAAACCGAGTATACTTTACTCTTGTAATCCAAAACTCTAATCCATCTAATGACTTAACTGCTATTTCTACTTCAACACTTAGGCTCTATACCTATGACACTATTTACATATTCCACTATTTCATAAAGCGTCAATCCAATCTATCTCACATATAACATTACCCAACTAATTCACCCCCACGAATATTGCATCACTATCCTCGAGTTAACATCCTTATCACCTCACTTAGCATTAAAAACTCAAACTTAGCATTTAGTAACTATCATGCATCACCCACAAAATATCTCATAATCACACTAATCTACCCAATATGGATATTAATCTAAATATCCTTTCTAATCGCCGACAGCCTATATATGTCTGAAGAAATCCATCTTCCTTATGCACGAATAACACTGGTGCACCCTATAGAGACACACTAGGATAGATGAAACCTTCATCTAAGAGGTCCTTAAGCAACTCCTTAATTTTCTTCAATTCAGTCGGAGCCATTCTATACGGGGGTGAGGGTGGGGGGATAGAAATAAGACGAGTGTTCGAAATAAGATAAATACCAAAATCATCCTCCCTATCATGAGTGATGCTGGGAAGATCATCGAGGGAGACCTTAGGGAACTCATTTACCATAGGAATAGGTAGAACATCAATAATAAAAAACAAAACAACTGCCTGAAAATACACTAGTTCGAAAAAACCTCTAATTGTTTGAACTGTGGAGTTGATGGGAAGAAGCCCCCAACTAACTCCATCTACTGAAATAAAATTGAAGTACTGTAAATAATAAGCATGTCCTTGAACTATAAGGACTCACCACTACTCTAAAAGCTAAGAATCTAAACTGCTAAGGGTGCTCTGGAGCCCGTGCGTCTAAACCTATGATATAAGACATCATAGTGCAAAGAAAAGAATGCATTAGTACTTTGAATATACTGGTATGCTCAGTGAGGTAGGTTGATATACATGGGTTCATATGAGTGCATAATAATAATTGAATAACATGAGTAAGAGTATATGCATGAATACATAGACTGTAACTGAGATCTTGCTAATACTGAGTACTAAATTAGAATACTGATAATCGATATCTGAGTTTACAAATATTGTATTACTAATTATCTAAATGACTGTATATGATAGTTCTAAATACTATGGAACCATACTGAGTTTCGTACTGAGCTGAGTGACTATGTCTGATAGTCCTGAATTTGTAAATTTGAACTGAGTTCTCTGCTAAGACTGAGACTGGAACTGAGACTGTAGGAGGTAATCATCTAACTGACATTCCCCTTCTCTAACTGATTTGGGGTCCAACCTATAACCCTATTTGGAAGGGTGTCAATATCGTGCCACGTGTAAGGATAAGCTGTGAGTTAACCCTCTCTGACAGGAAGCTCTTTTATCAACCCTCGCTGGCAGGATAGCTCAGATGAGAAATATCAACCCTCATAATGTCTGCAAGGAAGATACCTCAAACCTATACTAGCTACATAGTTCTGTAACATAGGGACTACTGCTATGGGTCAAACCCTCTACTGACTTAAAGGCCCTCATCCCTAATTTAAATCGATGCTAAATCCTACTCACAACTGTATAGACACTAAACTGATTTCTAGTTTTTACAAGGCTATACTGAACAGTTACCGAGATTACTATTTAGCGGGACTGAACTGAGTTCACTGAGTTCTATTGACTTATAGAATACTACTAAATTCTGTTAGCTGACTGAGTTTACTGAGGTCTAAACTAGATACTTAATTAGATTGGGCTATTACTGATTCTATTGAGTTTTCCAGAGTTCTGTAACTGATTGAGAGTACCACTGATCGTATCGTGACTGATACTATTCTATGACTGACCATGGCTCTAGGTAATCAGCTAAATTATCTGGTACAAGTAACCCCAGGGCTCGATAGCATACATTAAGAGACACGGCATAACATGAAGCGTGTAAACTACGAACTTGATCATCATTCATTTATTGGGGCATTTTGACAAATACTTGCATGATGTAACTTGCACATAAGCTAACTTGACATGATTTCATTCTCTTAATAGTTCACATGGACAATTTATCAAAAACTTAGTGAGCATAGTATATGCACATAGTATTGAATAATAAGTGAGCATCATTATTCATCTCTAATTTCACAAGTCAAGGGTTTATCATGGATTCACATAAATTTACACACATAATGATCAATTTTACATGATATATATATATATATATATATATATAAATATAAATATAAAATCATGAATTATAAACTTAATCCAAATAGCAATCATGGATACACTTTAATTCTAACCATGGAAATCATAAAATCAACTACTTGAAGTGCAAAAGAGATTCTTGGACTCCTAGGGTGGAAGGAACCCTTGGATGAACACTTTACATACCTTTGTTGAAGAATTTCTGAAAGCTTATGGTTGAATCTTGAGTTCTTGATTTGAAATTGGATCTTCTAGGGTTTTGTTCTTGAGCAAATTTGAGAAAGAATGACTATATTTGCTCTATATAAAGTTAAATTTCATGTTTTGATGGCTGTGGGTCGAGGGAAAAAGGCCTAAATACCCCCAAGAATGCGGTCTTTTAATGTCTAAATATTGGGTTACCCATGTGAAGGTCGATGTGATAGCCAACGCGTCGCGCCATATTTGTGTTGATTCACTGAAATTGGATGCTGGTAGCTGGGGAAAATAGTAGTCAACAAAATAGTAGATGCGGTGCACCAAGATCACATTGATTCACTATTTTGGGATTCCAAAGGAGCTTCAAACGAAGTCAAAAAAATCCAAAACTTATTTGGAAACACCTGCAGACATTCTGATCATCAATCAACCTAAACATCAATATTTAATGGACGTAAGGGTCATGAAATAAGACTGCCAACCTTCGTAGGTTAAAATGACAGTAAATTTGAGTACTTATCTAAAATATTTTGTATGGGACCCCTTGACAAGCCTATAGAACTGAATTAAGCTAAGGATTTTGTGGGGTCTTACATTATCTCCTTCTTTGGAGTATTTGTCCTCGAATAAGACTGCTGAGACTGAGAATACTAAGAGACTAACTTACTTAATAGACATGAACATCTGGAACATGATTATATGAGTGATATTACTGGTATTCTAAATTATCATACTAAATATGTATATCTGATGCATGGATATAACTAAAAATGATTCATAAATGCATGACTGGGATTACTGATAAACTAAATCTACATACTGAACATACATATCTGATGCATAGATACATGACTGAACTGGCTCATGAACATATAAATGAATATGCAATGGTAACTAATACTAAGTTTGTAACTGAAATCTAAACATGAGACTAATTAAGCTTAAGGAAACTATTACCTTGAGCTGAGTCTGGTTTAGTGGAGAATAGATGAGGATACTTAGTTCACATATCTGATTTTGCTTCCCAAGTTTCTCCCTCAACGTACTGATTCCTCCAATGAACTTTGACTAATGAACTTCTTTGTTCCTCAGTCTGCGAATCTGATAGTCAAGGATTTTGATTGGGATTTCTTTATAAGAGAGGCTGTTCTAAAAATCTATGCCCTTTATAGGGACTACTACTGTTGCGTCACCTATGCATTTCTTTAGCAAGGAGATGTGGAACACTGGTTGAACTAAAGATAAATCTAATGACAACTTAAGCTCGTAAGCTACTGGGAAACTTGTGAGGGTAGACATATCGGGGACTGAACTTTCCCTCCTTGCCAAAACTCTTTACTTTCTTCATGGGATAGACTTTCAAGAATATGAAATTACTGATCTCTAACTCGAGACTCTTTACAGAACACACATGAATGAGAACATGAGAACATAACTGAGCCTAGAACATGAATTGAATATCGTGAACTGGACTGAATGTCGTGAACTGAACTGAGCCCCTTGAATACATGGCCTATGAGTGAGATTGGAACTTGAGGGTCAACTTATGAGTACCCACTATTCCACTTGATTCATTACGTGAAGAAAAGCTAAGAGGTTTAGGATATGAAAGCTTAGGGGTTATGGTGCATCTTATCTCCCCCTTGGGACATTATGAACCTCCAAAAATGCTGACTTGGCTGAGATACTGAGGAAAACTGGGACGATGCTCAGGGCACCCATGAACTTAGTTGTGACTAAGTATCTGGGATCCAAAACTGATACATGATATATGAGTTGAGCTAATCATGAAACTACCTGATTTCCCCATCCTTGAACAGTTACAATCATGAGACATCGAATAGTGTGACTAGGGAGGAAAATTTAGGAAACCAAGACATACAAATTTTTCCACCTGACTACTTAACTGAATTTCTGGCTTTACGAACTAACTTGTGCTGCAAACTCATGCTCGACTAGAACATTCTATTAACACTCTTTTCTATAGAGTTTTTAGTGACTTTAGGGAGCAAAGAATCTTTGGCTAGGTTGAATGAAGCGTTTGAATAAAAAGTCACATTTTGGCTAAATTTCCATACTATACGGTGAGGCCTACGAGACCTCATCTGAGGTAGAATGATTAAGCCTCATGAACTATAACTAAGATTTTAAACTTAGACATATCCCTTGGATACCCTCTCAGCTATACTTTCCACCTTAGCACGGTGCTTCAACTGAGAATACAAAAAATATTCACGTGGGCGCTGGGCACGAATGCATGAACATACTGTTTTATTTGATTAACTGAATGACTAATAGCTGAAAACTGGTCATGCAATATTGAACTATTCTTAGTCTGAATAACTGGACTAAAACTGTAGAGTATTAAGCATATAAGGTAAGGACTGACTGAGTAACATGAGACAACTGAGCATGAATTTATGGAGGACTATATTATTTAAAAGTGTAAGACCAAGCATATTACATGGTTCTAAAATAGTCTATAAACTGAGGTGCTGAAATACAAATATCTGAATAATTGATAATTGTACACTATGGTCAAGCAAACCTAGAACTGAACCGAGTTACTAATTTAATTACTAGAATGGGACTGTAACTGTAACTAAGATGGTAGATGAGACTATAATTGAGACTGTAACTAGGAATCATACTGGAAATGAACACTGAGTTTTGATAACTGGATACTAGTAACTGAGGTTTAGACTAATACCTGAGTACTGGATTCTGATGGCTAAACAACTGATAACTGATAGCCATGGTTCTATAGAACTATCTGAGTTTTTTACTGAATTATGAGGCTGAATACTGATTACTGAGTAATGAATACTATATCAGACTTGACACTTAACTGAGGCCTAAGGAATAGAATATCAACATCTTGGGTAGATCTACCAAAAGATCTTGGATGAGGATATATATGTCATGATCTAAATTTAGCCAATTCGTTAGGAGGGTAGCATGAGGCATGGGAACTAAGCATACTGTAAAACATAACATGAGTACATGAACCATGAGCTGCATGACCTGAGTTTAGAGTTTCTATATTCATGGAACATGGTTGTAATACCGTATGAACTGGAATTCCTTATACTAGGAACTATAAGTGTACATAACTTTTACTAACGTGCTCGAATATGATCTATGATCATAGAGATGATATGTAAGATATAAATAGATATCATGATAACTGATGGGTTTTAAGAGTCTGAAATACGATTCTAAGATGATCCACGTGATCATGCCCACTACGGGAGTAGACAAGAATATCATCTATGAAAACTATGATGAATGTCCAAGTACTGCTTGAACACACAGTTCATTAAGTCCATGAAAGCTGCTGGGGCATTGGTAAGAACAAAGGACATGATTAAGAATTTGAAGTGACCCTACCAAGTTCTAAAGGCTGTCTTCGGGATTTACATTCCCTGAACCTGAGCTCACGATAGCCTGATATGAGGTTTATCTTAGAGAAATAGCTGGCACCCTGAATTTGGTCAAATAAGTCATCGATTCTGGGAAGTGGATACTTGTTATTGACCGTGAATTTATTTAGATGATGGTAGTCTATACACATTATGAGAGAACCGTCTGTCTTACGCAAGAATAAGACTGGCGCACCCCACGGGTATACGCTGGATTTGATGAATCCCTTATCTAGGAAATCCTGTAACTACTATTTTAATTTTTTGAGTTTTAATGGAGCCATTCTGTATGGCGGGATAGATATGGGCTTAGTATCTAGGAGAAGATAGATTTTGAAATTAATTTCCCTTTTGGGAGGAACTCCAGGAAGGTCTTTGGGAAACTCATCTGGGAATTCAAATGCTACTTACATTGATTCAAGATTAGGGGTTTCTTAACAAGAGTCCTAGAATCAAACGAGATGGTAGATATGTCTTTTACATGTCACTTTTCTAACCCGAAGGTAAGAAACAAGCTGACCCTAAGTGCTGAAGTACTACCACTCCACTCTAGGATGGGTTTATTCATCAACTAAAACTGGACAATTCTATTTATGCAGTCGACCAAGGCATAATAGGAATGAAGCCAATCCATGCCGAGAATGACATCAAAATAGTTATCTCTAATTGGACTAAGTCTACTGAAGTGACTTTTTGAGATATCATAATCGAACAGTTCCTGTACACTCTTATGGCTATGATGGATTTACCCACTGGGGTAGAGACTGAGAAAGGCTCTGCTAGAATTTTTGGACTGACTCTGAAATCAATTTCTATATGTGGAGTAACAAAGGACAAAGAAGCACTTGGATCTACAAAAGCGTAAACATGCAAATGATAAAATTGTAACATACCATGACCATATCCAGAGAACTTTCCTAATCCTGTCAGGACTGAAGACCATAGATCCTATTTGGGCGCTACCCATTGGTGGCACTGGAAGAGACACCCTGCTGATTCGGGAGATCAGACTAAGCTGGATGACGGGTATGCTAAATCTGCGAACCCACCTGAGGACACTGTATGACTCTGTCGCCTGGATTGCCACATCGAAAACACACATTACTGCCAGTTCTGTAGATACCCTGGTGGTTTCTGCCACACTGCTGGCAGAGAAGATTTGTTTGGCCACTTTTTCGCATAGACATTCTGGCATTCTTATTCTTTCTCCCTTTTTTCCTACCCTTCTTCTTCCCACTCCGTGGAGCATGAGCCATAAGCCTTGATAGGATAATGGCCAGATGATTGTTCTGAGTAGCTACTAAATAAGCTAAGGCGGTAAAAGCAGCTCTAAATTCAAAGTGGGATACATGCTCATTCAGGGGATCTGCTTGAACAAGCGAAGGGGCTGACTGATTTTTATTACTTCTCTCATTAGCTTCTCTAGAAGGCATATTATGGAAGCATAAGGAAGAGAGGAATTAAATTGAGAGTTTAACTTGATCTTGTGCTCACTCGCACGACATGAATACTGAAAGAAGGGAAAATTTTCCTAAAACATCTCATAGCCTCTTATCCATAAGTGTGGCATGCAACACATCCATGTACAAGACTCTACTAGATGCGGATTTCAGACTTCCTAGGACACTGTTAAACCTGGCTCTGATACCAATTTTGTAACACCCCAAGTATGTACCCAGACGCTACACGGTGTTCATAATCCCGAAGGACCACAAGCTAACCCATGACTGGTACCTGCTCTAATAACTGTGTAATAAATATGTAAATATATTAAAATAGGTTCAATATTGTTAATATTACTAAATATGGTATCACAATACCAAAACAGAACATCAATACTAAAAAATTGCTTGAAAATACTCTAGTCTGACAAAGCCTCTAACTGTGTGAACTGTGGAGTTAATGAGACAAGCCCCTAACTAACTCTATCTACTAAAATAAAAGTGAAGCACTGTAAAATAATAAGCATGTCCTCAAACTATGAGGACTCACAACTACTCTGAAAGCTGAGAATCTTAATTACTAAGGGTGCTTTGGTGCCCGTGCATCTAAACCTATGATATAAGACATCATAACGCAAAGAAAAGCATGCGTCAGTACTTTGAATGTACTATATGCTCAATTAGGTAGGCTGATATGCATGGGTTCATATGCATGCACAATAATAACTGAATAACATGAGTATGACTGAGTAAGAGTACATGCATGAATACATAGACTGTAGCTGAGATCGTGCTAATACTGAGTACTGAATTAGAATACTGATAACCAATATCTGAGTTTACGAATACTATATTATTGATTATCTGAATGACTATATTTGATAGTTCTAAATACTTTAGAACCATACTTAGCTTCGTACTGAGATGAGTGACTATGTCTGATACTCTTGAATTTATCGAACTGAATTAAGTTCTATGCTGAGAATGAGTGAGCTAATCATCTAACTGACATGCCCCTTCTCTAACTGATTTAGGGTCCAACCTGTAACCCTAGTAGGAAGGTGTCAATACCATGTCATGGGTAAGGACAAGCTATGAGTTAACCCTCTCTGACAGGAAGCCCTTTCATCAACCCTCGCTGGCAAGATAACTCAGATAAGAAATATCAACCCTTATAATGTTTGGTAGGAAGTTACCTCAACCTACGCTGGCTATATAGTTCTATAATGCAGTGACTGCTACTAAGGGTCAAAACCTCTTCTGAAAAGAATGCCCCCATCCTTGGGTTAACTCGGTGCTGAATTCCACTCCCAACTGAATAGACATTGAACTAATTTCTTATCTGTACTAGGATAGACTGAATGATTACTGAGATTACTATTTAGCGAGACTGAATTGAGTTCTGTTGACTGATGGAATACTACTGAATTCTATTAGCTGACTGATTTTACAGAGGTCTGAACTGGATACTTAATTAGACAAGACTAATACTGATTCTACTGAGTTTACTTGTGTTCTGTAATTGATTAAGAGTACTATTGATTGTGTCGTGAATGATACTATACTATGACTGACCATGGCCTAAGGTAATCAGCTAAATTGTCGGATACAAGTACCCCCAGGACTCGATAGCATAAATTAAGAGGCACAGAATAACATGAAACATGTAAACTATGAACTTGACCATCATTCAGTCATTGGGACATTTTGATAAACTCTTGCATGATATAACTTGCACATAAGCTAACTTGACATGATTTCATTCTCTTAATAGTTCACATAGAGAATTTATCAAGCACTTGGTGAGCATACTATATCCATTGTATTGAACAACAAGTGAGCATCATAATTTATCTCTAATTTCACAAGTCAAGGGTTTATCATGGATTTACATGAATCTACACACATAATGATCAATTTCACATGATATATATATATATATATATATTGTAATGAATTAGGAAGCCAACCCAAATAGCAATCATGGATACACTTTAATTCCAACCATGGAAATCATAAAATCAATTACTTGAAGTTTAAAAGAGATTCTTGGACTTCAAGGGTGAAAGGAACCCTTGGATGAACACTTCACATACCTTTATGGTAGAATTTCTTAAATCTTATGGTTGAAACTTGAGTTCTTGATTTAAAATTAGATCTTCTAGGGTGTTGTTCTTGAGCAAATTTGAGAAAGAATGACTATATTTGCTCTATAGGGATTTTAATTTCATTTTTTTGGGGCTGAGGGTCGAGGGAAAAAGACCTAAATTTCCCCAAGAACAGAGTCTTTTAATGACTGAAAATTGGGTTACCGACGCGAAGGTCACTACGGCGCATCAATGGAATCGACGCAATAGCCAATGTGTCGCACTATGTTCATGTCGATTCACTCGAATTGGATGCTGGTAGCTAGGGAAAATAGTAATCAATATGATAGTCGATGCGGCACACCATGATCGCATTGATTCACTATTTTAGGATTCCAACGGATCTTCAAACAAAGTCTAAAAAGTCTGAAACTTGTCCAAAAATACCTACAGATATTCCTTATCATGAATCAACCTAAACATCAACATTTTATAGATGTAAAGGTCAAAAAATAAAATTGTCATCCTTCGTAGGTTAAAATGACACTAAGTCTGAGTACTTAGCTAAAATATTCTAAATCTTGGACTCCTTTACAAGTCTACAGGACTGAATTAAGCTTTGGATTTTGAGGGATCTTACATAAACCTCACTGACTAACTTATTCTTATCCTCCTTAACATGGGCATCACTATCCATAGACAACTTGCTAAGGACATCTCACACTATATTGGCCTTGCCTGGGTGATACAACACACTCATATCATAATCTATTCACAGCTCAAGCCATTTTTTCTGACAAAGATTCAACTTTTTCAGCGAGAACACATACTATAAACTTTTTTGATCCATGACAATATCTACATGAACCCCATAAATATAAGCTCTCCATATCATCAAATAAATCACATCAGCTGCCAACTCAAGATCATGGGTAGAATAATGCTTTTCATGGGGTTTAAGCTATCTAGTGGGACAGACTATGACCTTACTTATCTGCATTAATACGCAAACAAGACCAACTCTGAAAGCATCAAAGTAAACTTCAAACCTATTTGAACCATCTGGGAAAGTCAATACTAGAGCGAAAGTGAGTCGAGTGTTCAACTCTTGAAATCTCTTCTCACAAGAATCTGACCACTGAAACTTAACTTTCTTCTTAGTCTATCAAGACACGGGGGATGCAATATAATAAAACCATTTTAAAAACTATCTATAATAACCTAAAAAACTAAAGAAACCCTTTATATCTGATAGAAAGATGGGTTTGGGCTAGTTCCTTACTACTTTGGCGTATTGATGGTCAACTTTAATGCCATCAACAGAATTAATATCGCCAAGGAATGTTATTGATCTTATCCAAAATTTTCACTTAGTGAATTTGGTGAACAACTGATGAGCTCTAAGGGTCTACAACACAATTCTTAGATGGTCTGCATGATCATCCTCACTACGGGAATAGGCAAGAATTTTGAACATGTCCAAATACTTCTTAAAAAATTTGTTCATCAAGTCCATGAAAGTGGTAGGGGCCTTCGTTAGTCCAAAGGATATAATTAAGAATTCAAAGTGACCATACCTAGTTCTGAAGGAAATTTTTGGGATGTCACATTTCTTGACTTTGAGCTGATGATAGCGGAATTTGAGGTCTATATTAGAGAAATAATTGGCACCTTGAAGTTGGTCAAAGAAGTCATCAATCCTAGGGAATGGATAGTTATTCTTGATTGTGACTTTGTTCAACTGATGATAATTAATGCACAATCTGAGAGAACTATCTTTCTTTGGCACAAAAAGGACTAGTGTGTTTAATGGCGAACCACTAGGCCTGATGAATCCCTTATCTAAGTGATCTTTCAACTTCTTAAGCTCAGATGGAGACATTCTATAAGGTGGAATAGTGATAGGCTGGGTATTTGGAAAGAGATTTATTCCGAAGTCAATTTCCTTTTCGAGAGAAACATCAAGAAGTTTTTCAAGGAACACATCTTAAAATTCCAGTACTATTAATACTAACTTAAGACTAGGAGTCTCAAAACAAGAGTCTTTTACTCGAACAAGATGGTACATTCACCCCTTAGATATCATTTATCTTTCCTTAAGATGAGAAACAACTTGACCCTTAGGCACTGAAGTACTACCCCTCCATTCAATAACATGTTCATTTGTAAACTAAAACTGAACAACACTATTTCTACAATCAACTAAGGTATAACATGAGTGGAGACAATCAATGCCAAGAGTCATGTCTAAATCAGTTATCTCTAACTCCACAAGGTTAACTGAGGTAAATTTCTAGGATACTGCAACTAGGTAGTTTCTGCATACCAGCTTGGCTACAATAGAGACACCTACTAGAGTAGACGCTAAGAAAGGTTTTACTAATATTTCTGGACTGACACCTAAGTTGACGGCTATATAGGGGTCACAAAAGAAAGTGAATCGCTAGGGTCTAATAAAAAATAAATATTAATATGAAAGAACTACAATGTACTCATAACTACATAAGAAGAACTTTCCAAATCCTTTTAGGACTGGAGTGCATACAATCTGTTTTGGCGCTAACTAATGGTGGCATTGGAAGTTGGCGCTTTGTTGAGTCAGGCGACCTGCTGGAGCTGATGACATATTGGAGTGGCCCTAATGGAACAAATCCTTTCCCTATTGAGCAACTACTGGAAACTTTCTAACCCTGTGGCCTAGCTTGCCATACCCAAAACACATCACTACCCTTTTACTTTGAGCCTGGTGCTCTATCCTTACTGCCATTCCTGAACTTTAGCACTACCGAACAAGTTAAAGATAGAACTGTAGTAGAGAATTTCTAATGAAACTGAGAACGGCTTCCAACCTATGACCTTGGCTAATAAAAGTTAAAACTACCTATTCTGGACCTCTTATTCTCTCTATGTTTCTCTTTAATATTCTTTTACTCAATTAGATGAGCATGAACCATAATCCTAGATAAGCCCAAAACCTTAATCAACATAGCAGTCGGACACTCCTTGACCACACTATCAAATACACCAGAAACAAACTTACTTATTCTAGACCTATTAGCAACCACCATGGAAGAAGCATACCTTATAAGCTTAGTGAACTTAAGCAAGTATTCCTTCACACTCATATTACCCTGCTTCAAGTTAATGAACTCCTACACCTTAGCTTCCATAAAATTTAAATGAAATAACCTGTCTAAGAAATTCGTGGCAAACTCCTCCCACTTATAGGCCCTTTATCAAAACTCTTAACCTCCTTCTACTGCTTATACAAGGTGTGAGCTTCATCCTGCAACTAATATGTTGCCAACTTTACACTCTCACCCGAAGTGAAACCCATGATATATGTCAACTTCTTAACAATATCAAGGAACTCCTGTGGGTCCTCTTAAGGTTTGGATACCAAAAATAAAAGGGGATTCATTAAGCTAAAATCCCAAATCATAGAGGTAGCTGTATTTGCCACTAGATTAGTTGGGGAAATAACCTGATAATTGTTCTAAGTAGCTAGTAAGCGAGATAAGGTAATTGAAGAAGCTCTAAATTCAGTGTGAGAGACATGCTCATTCAGGGTATCTTCCTAAACAGCCAGTGGTGCAGCTGATTCCCGTTCCTTCATCTATTATTTATTTTGGGAGGCATTGTCTATAAATGGAATGAAGGATGAGTTAGAAAGAGAGGATAAATAGAGCTCATGTTCGGTTATATGACATTAATACAGAAATAAGAGACATTTTCCAAAATGTCTTATATCCTCTTGTCCATAGTGTGGCGCGCTTCAAACCTATGCACAACTCTTCGTAACGTGGATTTCAGACTCCCTAGGACACTTTACAATTCTAGTATTTGGTATAAACTTTTTCATGTCTCGAGGCTACCCCATAGTCTCAACAACGGTGCTTACGGTCATAAGTGTCCATAACCTAACCCATGATATAGTACTTGCTGTGAGCACTGAACAAAATATAAACATAACATCTGTACGAAATATAAATTGAGAAGGCAATGAATATCAAAATATTGAAATACAAAATACTCAATATCTAAAATAACTGATAAGAACTGAAAATAACTATTTGGCTATCTAACTATTTTTTCTGAATATTTGAAAGCCTCTACAATGACTGAGGAGTTGGTAGGATAGACCCCCAACTAACTCTTACTGACTAGATAAAATAAATTACTAAAATACATGAATAAACATAATATGTCCTTGATGGATAAGGACTCATCACTATGGCTGCTAGATTGTGCTATGTTGTCTAGCTATTTTTGGGAAACTATGCATCCGAACCTATGATTTAAGACATAATAGCGCAAAGAAAAGTATGCGATCAGTACTTTGAATGTACTTGTCTATGATATGAGGTTAGGCTGATATACATGGGATATTATGTATATGAAATAAGGACTAATTGAATAACATGAAATAACTAAACATGAATACATGAAAAATGTTACATCAAAGAATGTAAGACAAAGTATAAATCTATAATCTGAAATAAGTCTTAACTTTGAAAGACTATAAACTATATAACTGAAAGTCTATAAACTTGGTCAAGTAAAACTAAACTGAGAATATACTAAAATATTGTAATAAGACTATTGGAAGTATCATCGAACCGATATGCCCTAATCTGAGAAAATTGTGGTCCAACCTGTAACCCCAGTTAAAAGGGTGTCAGTAGCATGCCACGAATATGGATCCAGTAATCTGATGTCCCAAAGGGCTATGAGTCAATCCTAAACTGACGAGTGACCCCTAAGAGAGTCTTAGTCCTAAACAGGAGGGTGACATCTCATAATCCTTCACTGGCTGTGTAGTTTTGGAACTTAGGGACTGCTACTAAGGACTTTGTCCTAACTGGCGGGTGAGCCCCCATCCCTTGGTTTGATTGGTGCTAAATCCTACTCCCAACTAAACTGACACTGGTACTAAATTGAACTAACTCAACTAAATGCTATTACATAACTGATAGTGCTCATAATTAACATAAATATCCGAGTATACTGATAAGATTCATGGATTAACTGTATGAGTACTTGAAAATCTGAACTCATGTAAATGACATAGGTTTCGGGTGTTTATGTTAATAACCCAACAATAGAGAATGGAATTAACCATAATATAATATAAAATCTTTAAAACCATAGTACGGGATCATTGTTCAAAACCCACCACTTAGGTATTTCATCTAACACAAGAGAGTCATGAACTTAAGCATGACAATCAGTAAAACATGTGAGATTAACATAATTACATGACTAAAATCATAACTTAGGGATTTAACATGAAGATTACAACATTTAAAACATGCAATGGCTCATTCCTCTTGAAAATACTCATAAACATATAATTGAATTAACAAGAGATTCATTGTAATGTTTCAACTTAAACAATAGATACTCATAATTTAAAATCAAAAAGGGCTTCATGGACTCCAGGGGTGAAAAGAACCAATGGATGAACATCACAAATACCTCACTAGATGATTTTGTCAGGACTCTTTGGAATTTCTTGAGATTTTAATCTTGAATTCCTTGATTTCTTGAGAATGGGTTAGGGTTTGTTCTGGAGGTGGAAGATGGTTTTCTTGAGAGATTTTATGAATAAAGGGGAAAATAATGCTCCTTAAGGACCTACATTTCGTGTTATGGATGACTTTGGGTGGGGGAAGTGGCCCAAATGCCCTTAAATAAATACTAACAAAAACTGGACGAATAAAGAGGGCGCATCGCGTGACTTAGAGCATTACCGTTAAGGGCACGACGCCCACCCTGGAGTGGTGCACTGAATGGGGTGGGGCCCGCTTAAAGTGGTGATGCTACTATTTTTGTAATCAAAACATACCCCTATGATCATCTGAAAATTCCAAAACTCACCCGTGATGTACTTTGAACAACCTCGATCATGAATCATCTTAAAAAATCAACGTTCTGAGGTTGGGAAGATCAAAAATAAAATCATCGAAATTTAGGGACTTTGGAAATGCCTAAGTCACAACACTTAGTGAAATTTTTAAGTCTTGGACCCCATTAACAAGCTTAAATTACATAAGACTTTTATGGGATATTACAAATAAATTTCTTGATACAACCTTCTGGGCCTTATATGCTTAACTTTAACCTGTTGATACACTATACACTTTGCCACAAAATCTATCATATCTCTCTTCATGCCATTTAACCAATAGATTTCCTTGAGATCACGATACATCTTAGTCGAGCTGGGATTAATAGCATAGTGCAACTCATGCTTCTCATCCTAAACCCTTTATCACAACCCATCGACATCAGGAACACTCAACCTCCCGTGGTAGTGTAAAGTACCACCACCTCGAATCTAAAACATCACTAGATGTTTCCCACCAATGTCACTCTTGATTTTCATCAAGATAGGATCCATCACTTTTTTCTTCTTAATCTCTGCACAAAGAGACTATTGAACCGATTCTTGCACCACCATACCACTTCCTTGGAGTCCAAAAGGCAAACTCCAATATTAGGAAAATGGTGAATATCCTTCACCTATTCTCGCTTTCCTTCCTCCGTATGAGCCAAACTCCTAATGGATAACCTGATATGAGCATCAGCAACCACATTATCCTTACCTGGGCAATAGTAAATACTCATATCATAATCATTGAGAAGCTCAAGCCGTCTTCTCTGCCTGAGATTACGGTCTTTCTTGGAGAACACATACTGTAGGCTCTTATGATTAGAAAAGATATATACATGGACACCTTACAAATAATGCTACCATATTATAATAGCAAACACAACTGCCAACAAATCCAAATCATGAGTAGGTAATTCCTCTTATGCATCTTTAACTGCCTAGGAGTATAGGCAATAACCTTCCCAAGCTACATCGACACAAAACCAAGGCCTACCCAAGATTCATTATAATAAACCACAAATCCATCATTGCCTTCCGACAAAGTGAAAATTGGAGCTGAAGTTAACTTATCCTTAAACTTCTCAAAACTCCCTACACAAGCATCTGACTAAGAAAACTTAACCTTCTTATGAGTCAAGTTAGTCAAAGGAGAAGCTATCGATGAAAAGATTTCCATAAACTGCTTGTAATAGCTGGCTAAATCGATGATGCTCCAAATATCAGATGGAGTCATAGGTCTAGGCCACCTTTTCACCACAACAACCTTCTGCGGATCCACTATGATCCCTTCACTAGAAATAATATGACCTAAGAAAGTCATAATGCTACCCAAAAACTCACACATAGAGAACTTTCCATACAACTTTCGTTCATTTAAGTTCTGCAGCACAAGACGAAGGTGATTAGCATAATCCACCTCACTCTACGAATTAACCAAAAATCATCAATGGACAAAATGATGAAGAGATCCAAGTACTTTTGTAAAACCCCATTCATCAGATCCATAAATGCTATTGGAGCATTAGTCATACCAAATGACATCAGTAAGAAATCAAAGTTCCCATGCCAAGTACAAAAGGCCGTCTTAGGGATATCCACTTCCCTAATCTTGAAGGTCATGAAATAAACTTTTCTCTCTCTAGCTAAACCTAACCCTAAACCCCACTATCCTTTTGGCCATCATAGCTTCCGCTACCAGTGGTATTAATCCACCGGACCTTGAGAATATACAGAAAGATAAGAAGAAGAATGACACTAACACTGCTACGCCCATGAAAGCTACGTATGTGAATTTATTCAAGTCAAAATACAGCAGGGTGGAGATTGATAAGTTTCCTTATAAACTAGTAGTAATCATGCAAGGAGAGATGAACATAATGTAGAAATCATTGGAAATAAGAATATGATCATGAATGAAAATTTGTAAGTTGCAATCATAGGCAAATTATCATATGGAAAACCAGATATCATAGAGTTACGTAAAGTTGTTCCAATACAGTGTGGTATAAAAGGTTTATGCAATATAACACTATTAGATGTTAGACACATTTTGATTCATCTGAAAAATTGGAAGATTATGTTAATATTTTATCAACGTCAGCATATTATATAAAAGCACAGGACATGCACTGATAGATGAGAATATGGAAGTGAGATCCTTAGTTTTAACTAGATATGGAAACAATAATAGGAGTTGCATGGATTTTATTTGTAGATCTTCCTTTAAATCTTTTTTGTAAAGGATGCTATTTTCCCAATAGCATCAGTTGTGGGAAAATTATTGACACTAGACAACAATTAATAAAACTAGACCTCATTGTGCTAGGGTCAAAGTGGAGGTTGATTTAATTGCAAAATTACCATAAAGGATCAAAATAAATGAGGATGATGTAACGGGCCATATTTAATCAAAGTGGATTCAAACACACTATGACTATATGCCTAAGTATTGCAAGGAATGTTGGTTGCAAGGACATGATGAGAATACATACTGGAATGTACATCCAAAATTGATGAATGAAAATAATAAGGAGGAGAATTTAGAAACATCAAAGGAACAACAGATTGAAGGGGGAAAATAACATGAAGCAAAAGCTACTATAGGTTATCAATGAGGAGGAAGATACATGAATTAGTGTCTTACCAGAAGGAAAAAATGCAAAAATTACCAATATGGACATATTTTGGGGAAAGTAGAATTAGAGGGGCAGAAAGAGGTACAAATATCAAACAATTTTGAGGCACTTAAGTATACAAATGATGCTGGGAAAGAGAAAAATAAAAGTGTGCAGGATGAGAAGGAAAATAGCCCAATTGGAGAAGACTAATTTAAAGGTAAATACAAGAGAGTGGGTGGGACATAATTTTGGAGGGGAAGATAGTAACAAAAATCAAAAAGTAGAGAAGCCAAAAGAAATGGTAAAAGATAAAACAGAGAAAGAGGATCAAGTATCAGAAGCTGAGGATAAGCATAGAAAACAGGATGAAGAGAAGTCTAAGGAGTTAGTGGTAGCTAATTACTAGCATTCACAGGGGGTATAAATTATTAAGAATGTTATCCCATTGTCCATGTAAGCAAAAAGTCAAATTCAAAAATGTAATAATGAAAGGAAGGAATTAGTTGAGGATGATTTGGGAAAAAATATAGATGAAGTAGCAAGAGAGGGTGATTTATCACTCAAGGTGATTACAAAGATGAAGGTATCCCACTGCTTACAAAAAAGACAAGACAAGGTTGAGAAGACAAGTCCAAGGCAGGCAAGAAGGTAAATTAAACATAAATTCAAATGAATGCACTAATTGGAATAAAAGATAAGAGAATACTCAGAAAGAATTCAAAAGGTTAATTACTTTACAAAGAAGACAACATTTCTTTTTCATTTGTTTGATGGATCCATTTAAAGATAAGTTGAATATAGAGGAATATAAGAGAAAGTTGGGAATGCAACATATAGTGTCAAATACATCAGGGAAAATATGGGCCTTTGTGAATGCATTAGTGAGTGTTAATATGATAGAAGATGAGGAACAATAGCTCACTTTAAAATTACAGAATGATGACATAGGGATATCACTTGTAGTAACACTAGTGTATGCTAAATATAATATGAATGATCGAGTACTTTGATGGGAGTATTTGGAGGATATGGCTATGAGGGATATAGAACCATGAACTTTAGGTGGTGATTTCAATATCATCATAAGTGAGGAAGAAAATCTTGGGGAACTTCCAGTAATAGTAGTTGAGACTGAAGATTTCAGACAAAGCATTTTTTTGTGCAATTTGGAGGATATTGGGTTTAAGGGGACCAATATACATTGTGGAATGGTAGAACAGATGACGAATGCATATTCATAAGGCTTGAAAACTATTGTATAATGAAAATCTGAAAGACTTGTTTCCAGTAATGGAGGTGGAACACTTATTCAGAAGTGGTTCAGACCATACCCCAATGCAAATCAAGTTTAGCATTATTAGTGGGCACATTACTAGATCCTTTAGGTTCCTTAATATGTGGCTATCAAAGGATGCTTGCATAGAAGTCATAAGAGCAAATTGGCATACACAAGTAAAGGGAATCCTTTTATTATGTTTCATGATAAGTTGAAGCAAGTAAAAAATATTTTAACTAAATGGTGGAAAAAATAGTTTGATAACATTTTTCAATAAATTGCTACACTGGAGGAGATAATTAATGTGAAATAAAAGAAGTTTGAGAAAGATCCAATAGGTGCAAATAGAGAAGAATTATTCAAAGAAAAGGTAGAATTAAATATGCAGTTGAGGAGGAATGATAAATTTCGGAGCAAAAGGATGGTTTTCAATGGTTTAAGGGTGGAGAAAGAAATACTAAATTCTTTCCTGCAACAGTAAAGGGAAGAAGAAATAGGTGTAGGGTGAAAAGAATTCAAAATGAGGAAGGGGAATGGCTTAAGGATCAGAATAGTATTACAGATGCAACTACAGAATTTTATCAGAAGCAATTTTCAAAAGAAGCTAAAATTGAGGTCTTCAATATGATGGATAAACTACAAACATTAGTAACTGAGGATCTCAATGAGTAGTTGCATGTTATTCCAGACATTTAGGAGGTAAAGAATGAAATGATCGGCTTGAATAGGATTAGTGCAGGAGGACGTTATGGGATGACAAGGGCTTTTTTTTCAAGATGCTTGGGATATCATAGGAGAAGATATTCAACAGATGGTGGTATCCTTTTTATTTGGACAGGAGTTACCAAGATTTTTAACTAATACAAACTTGGTACTCCCGTGAAAGAAACAAGTGGTGAACACATTCTTAGATATGAGACCTATTTCATTAAGTAATTTTGTCAATAAAGTTTTTTCTAGAATTTCACATGATAGAATAAAAAAGCTGTTACCAGATATTATTTCTGAGGAGAAAGCAGGATTTATACCAGAGAGGAGCATTGCAGAAAATATTTTAGTGGTTTAGGAGATTGTATCTGAAATAAGGAAAAGAGGAAATATTCCCAACATAGTGATCAAATTATATATGATGAAGGCTTATGATAGGGTAGACTTGTTATACCTTACTAAAGTGATGAGAAAACTAGAGTTCAATGAAACCATTATTGATATAGTTTGCAGATTAGTAGGGAATAATTGGTACTCAATATTATTGAATGGAGAACCAAGAGAATTTTTTAGATCTTATAGGGGTTTAAAGCAAGGATAGACTTTATCCTCTACATTGTTTATTCTTGCTGCTAAGCTTATGTCCAGAGCACTAAAGGCATTAGTTATCAAAAAGGAATTCAAATTATTTGGTATGCCAAGAGAAATACCAAAGATTAATCATCTAGCATTTGCAGATAATATGATTATACTTTGTAAAGTTTAGTTAGGTACTTTGCAAAAAGTAATTTCTACTTTTGAAAAGTATGAAAACATATCTGGACAGAAGATCAACAAAGGGAAAAGTGCAATATACTTGCATAAAGGGGTATATCAAAGAGTGGTGGTTATGGTTGAGGTGGCTACAGGTATCCTAAGAAAAGAATTTACATTTACTTACTTAGGATGTCCTATTTTACATAAGATAAAGAAGAAGGATTACTATCACTTCATCATGAAGAGAATCAGTAGAAAATTACAGAATTGGAAAGGTAAATTGCTATCATATGGGGGAAGAGCAGTATTAGTCAAACATGATCTACAAAGAATACTAATTCATTGTTTCTTAGTGATGAACCTACCAACAAATTTGTTGAATTTAATACAAAAAATGCTTGCTCAATTCTTATGGAGCAATCATGTTGGAGGGAGGAGAAGACATTAGGTAAGGTGGAAGCAATTATGTTTACCTGAAGAGGAAGGAGGACTTTGCTTTAGACTATTGCAGGATCTAAGCATGGCTTTATGTTGCAAGTTGTAGTGGAATTTTAGAACTAAGTCCTCTATTTTGAGAGATTATATAAGCAATATGTATTGCAATAAAGAACATCCAAATTTTGTTATATGGAGGAAAGGAAGAGGATCTCAGGTATTGAAGAAAATTTTGCAGGTAAGGGAATTGATTGAACACCAGATCCTTTGGAAAACAAATCAGTGGAATGAAATTCTTTGGTTGGATAACTGGACAAATCTTAGAAGCATATATAATGTGGTTTAGGATTGTAGGGAATGGGATATCTGGTAGCAGGAGTTAAAGGATTTGATTAAAAATGGGGCATGGAATTACCAACTATTATGTCAACTTTTGCCTCCTGAGATTATTTCTCATATAGTGGACACAAGGGTTACTCCATGCAGTAAAAAAGAAGAGGATAAACCTATATGGATGCTTGAATCCAATGAAGAGTTTATAGTAAGATGTACCTATCAGTACATTAGGCATAGAGAGAATAAGAATATGGTATTCAAAGAGATGTGGATTAAAGGATTACCATTTAAGATGGTGTTTCTAATGTGGAGACTTTCGAAGGGAAAGATACCCGTTGAGGAGAAGATTAGCAAATGGGGAATACAAGGACCATAAAGATTATGGTGTTGTAGAACCTCGGATCAAGAACCCATAGCTCATGTGTTTTGAAGGTCAAATATTGATAATAGGACATGGTCCTATTTCTTTTCTTTTGCAGGTATTAACATTGAATGACTAGGGCTGAGAGAAACTATTCTAGCCTGGTGGAATACAAAGGTGAGAAGAAGAGATAAAGCTTACTATGAAGCTTTACCAAGCATGATATCGTGGAAATTGTAGAGAATTAAGAATAGCAGAAATCATGAAGGCTAGTCAATATCAGAACAAAGAGCAATATTCAACATTAATAGAATTATTGGATTGTTGTTCAATGTCAGAAGGTATTAAAAGATATTCCCACATGAATAGCCAGATAATTTAGAAGAATTTAAGAGCAGAAGAGTAGGAGTGAAGATTATTCAAGTGCTATGGAAATTTCCCAAACAAGGGTGGGTCAATTTAACTCAGATGGTGCATTAAGAGGAAATCTAGGTATTAGTTCATATGCTTATTGCTTATGGGATGAGAGCAGTGATCAGATTTATGCTAGAGGAGCTAGGATGGAAGATTCTACTAATATGGATGTAGAGGCTTATGCTATGTTACAAGCAGTAATACATAGTTTAACATCACAGTATAAAAGGATAGTATTTCAAATAGATTCCCTTTCTATTATGAAAATAGTTACAAAACAATGGAAGTGTCCTTGGAGTATACTACACTACATAGAGTAGATATGGTCAAATATAGCTAATTAGCAGATTGAATTCCAATATATTATGACGGAAGGAAATCAACTAGAAAATCATTTGGCTAATATTTCTATGAACGGTCTTTCACAGTCAGTTCATTCCAACAGTTAGAAACTGAAGGGAAGCAAATTCTTAACAGTGATAAATTACAATGTCCCTATTTAAGAGTTTCACCAAAGAAATGGTATAAAGGCTGACAAGGCTACAACTTATAGTGATTACAAACAATATTTACAAACCAACAAAGGATCAAAAAGTTGAAAAGCTACCTAGCCTAAACAACTTCATCAGCCAACAACAAGGACTCGCAGCAAAAGGGGAGAGTTATAAGGACATTTTGCATCACATACACCTGAATAACTTGTTATTTTCCAATCATTTGCGGGTCCAAGCATCTCAGAATGGTCTTCCCAGCCATAACTGGAGATATATAGAGTTTCAGAAGACAGTCCATGAGCTAAATACAAGCAAATAGAAAAGGGACACACTGACTTGGAGAGATAACAGTTATCAGGGACTTCAAACCCTCAGCAAAATATGAAAAAGAGGTCTTTTCCACATCTAATTGATAACACACAAGTAGAAAGAACAATTTCAATGTTAAATGAAGATAAAATTCACAAGAAAATAAGAAGCGGGATGAACTTACTCTTAAATGCTGAAATGCATAGCTGTTATGATGAACCAAGGAGTAAAATTGATGATCCAAAGGAGATTTATCATGAACTTAAGATTACATAAGGGAGAGTAGCTCATTTCACATGTATCTCAGCTTAAACGGTACTGGAGATGAAGAGACAAATAGAAAACCTAGTAATAAAGGTATATGTAATAAAGTAGGAGTTGTTGGGATGGATCGGGTTCTAGATTGGGCCTTGACAAACCTAATATGTTGTTTTTTAATATGGGTTGCTCCATATATTTGTAAAGACTACTTTTAGTGATGCATTTATAAAATACCAAATTACATTAAAAAAAACTTCTCTAATCTATAGTTCATGGTACCCAAACCGAAGATCTATCTTACAAAAGAACTTGACAACTTTCAATTTGTCAAATAGATCATCTATCCACGGAAGAGGATACTTGTTCTTGATTGTCACCTTTTTCAACTGCCTGTAATCAATGCACATCCAAAAGGAACAAACCTTCGTGCGAACAAACAACACTGGTACACCCAAAGTAGATATAATGGGACAAATAAAACCCTTATAAAGAAGATCATTAAGTTGGTCCTTGAGTTCCCTTAACTTAGTTGTAGCCATTCTATATGGAGAAACAGAAATTTAATGAGTGTCCGAAAGAAAATAAATACCAAACACTATTTACCAATCTAGAGAAGCACCAAAAGACCATCCGAAAAGACCTCAAGAAACTAATAAACCATAGGAACTGATTTAAAAGAATGATATTCGGAGATAAATTCCTTAACCCTAACAAAGTGATAAATATATCTTTTGGATATTAAATTCTGAGATCTAAGATAAGAAATAAACCTCCCCCAGGAGCTAAAGAAGCACCCTCCGACTTTATAATTTGCTCACCAGGGAACCTAAAGATAACCCTACGGGTTCGACAATCCAACCATGGGTTACAAGAGTGTAAAAAGTCCATACCTAGAATAATATCAAAATCAACCATATCCAACTAATACAGATCCACCAAGGTCTTCTTGCCACCAACAAATACCATACACCCCCTATAGACTCTCTTTAAAATAACCAAATCACCTACTGCGGTAAAAAGTTAAAAAGGATCTGAAATAACTTTCGAATAAAAACCAAAAGATATAGCCACATAAAGAGTCATATAAGAGAGAGTAGAACCTGGATCAATCAAATAATATATATCACGAGAGAAAATTTAATGTACTAGTAACATCATTAGGTGCTGCCGCAAATTCCTGTTAGGACGGAAAAACATACAACCTTCTTTGACTAACACTAGAACCAAGAGTAGTAACAGAAGCAGATGCTATACCACCAAGTGTAGGAGTAGAAGATGAAGCCACAGGAATATTATTTGCCCCCATAACAATCTTATAAATTAGACAATCCTTAAGCCGATGGCCTGCCTGGCCACATTTAAAGCATTTGTACTTTGCTTCATCGTAATAACCCCAATGAGAATGACCGCAGAATTGACAAGAAGGACATAAAGAAACTATTTGACCTCCACTCACCTAAGATTGGTCTCACTATACCTAAGAATTGTCACCACTATAACGACTCCTGTCACCTGAATGATAAGGAAAACTAGAAGTAGAGTAGGAACAAGAAGTCACCTTCTTCTTTTTCTGCTATTTGCTACTATCTTGACCACCCTATGACTGAGCATTTCCCTGATCAGAAAACTTGCTGCCCTTACCCTTCCTATTCGTAACTTCCTATTAACTTCTCTTCTTATCTTCTACTAATTATATCTAAACTGCAAATCTAGAGATATCCATAGCCTTAATTAGAAAGGAAATCTTGCTCTCCATAATAAGATCCTGATTCAACCTAGAATCAAACTTCCTTATTCTTGCCCACATATCTGCCGCAAGTCAGGAACATACGTCGATAACTGGTGAAACTTCAAGGCATATTTCTTGGAAAATATCCTTTCCTGCTTGAGGTTCAAAAACTCATCCATCGTTGCTTTCCATAACACTTAGGGAAAGAACAGATCCAAGAAGGTATTAGAAAAGGCTTCCCATAACCCTTTCTCTTCTACATCACCTCTATCCCTATCCCACTCCTCATACCACTGCTATGGAATATCTTTAAGCTACTAAGCTGCAAAGTTTACCCTCTCCTCATTACTATCTTGCATCACCTAAAATATATTTTCCATCTTATCTAAGAAGCCTTTTGGATCCTTCTCAACCTTCACTCCTTAAAAACTAGGAGCACCCATCTTTAAAAATTAGACAACCCTTGTGGCCTTAGAAAACAAAGAACCAGACCTATCCCGCTTTGCCTGAGTAGTAACCAATTTAGCAATAGCATGAATAGAATGACATAATTTTGCATTAGTCACCTCATCTTGAAGAGGACTAATAGGAACTAGTTGGACTCCAGAACTATTAGGGATAGGACTATGATATCAAAGATAAAGCCCAGGAGTAAGATGCACCCCTTCAGTAATGCCCCCAAATAGGATAGAAGAATTTTCTTATGTTCCAAATCTATGAGGATGATCTGAAAGACAAAGAAAGAAAGATTAAAAAAGATTCCAAGATGTTGAATTCAAGCTTAAATATAGAATACCAATAAAGTGGAACATTCCTAAATGCCTTGTAGCCTCTTCTTTATGAGTGTATCACGCTACACACCTATAAAAGAAACTCTACTCGACACAGCTATGTGGACTCCCAATTGACAATGAACCTATACTCTGATACCAACTTCACATGACCCTCCTTGGGGAATTGTAATAATGGGCGTCACATGTTCGACCAGGATCAGAGACCACCCCCATTACCTAACCCAACCTCCAAACGCCTTCACTAAGTTAGTCGAATTTTGAGCATGAAAAGTAATAGTGTAACTGGTTAGACAAATACCCTAGGAATAAATCATAACCATAACCAGTCCAACTGAGTTAAAACATCACATAACAATAATCCAACCATACCAAACCATACCAAATAATGCCATAAGCTAGGGCATAACCTGTGACGTTCTGAAATATAGTATTATTAATTAAAAAATAAAGTAGAATTAAACAACCAGAAATATTATTCAATGATGTCAGCCCATTAGCTTATTGAAAAGTCAAGGCTGACACCTATACCAATCTCACCTATAACACCTCATAGAAGTACCACAAAGCCTCTATCCAAAAAGTAATAAAATCCAGTTGGGACATTCCCCCAACCATAGCCTAAACCAATATCCAACATAATGTCATAATGTCTAAAAGTATCCATAATATGAAATAGATCCTTCCAAAAGGATGGAAGCTCACAACTTTAGTCCAAATATTGTCCTAGAGTCAATCACTATGTAGGATGACTAAAATGACTAATTCTTGCATAGAACGGGTATACAACCGCTAGTAGACGGGGTTAGTGAGGGACTGCTAGAATGATCTCAAGATAAGTATAAAATAATGCCATTTATAAAACCAAGTAAAACCATCCATAATGCATACAATCACACATATACATACATATATATATATATATACATATATACATATATACATATATATATATATATACATATATACATATACATATATACATATATACATATATATATACATATATATATATATACATATATATCTATATATCTATATTTCTATATATATATATATATATATATAACTCCATGCTGGGAAAAAGGGATCGGGTTTAACATACCTTTAAAAGTTTTACCTGGGCTTGTAGCTTTGAAGTCTTAAACCACCCACGGGCTATATGGGTCCAGCTCCCCCTTCAGAAAGGGCCTCATGCATGTAGCTGCACGACCAAGGAAATATCCCATGGGATTACTAGCACATTCCCAAAATAAAGTGTGAAATCATGCATAAGGTCACCAAGACCAACATCATATCAGAAAATATGAGTTTCTAGTTTTGTCCCCCCCGAACCTCCACCTCCCATGGCTTAACTACATATCCCACCATTATTGACCAATTAAAACTAGTTTCTAAATAACCAAACCATTATTAATTTATTAGCCAAGGCCATTAATATTGGTATCATCATACAAACCATTACTTACAAGTAACATCTATACCCAACCATTTATAGGTTTGAGGAAACTTTTAGGTTCCCTTCTATTTACCATATTAAACCACTTAGGATACTTTTGTATTCCTCACAAGAATAACCAATTAGCCTTTAGACGTTTCAAACCATTTAAACCATGCATAGTTCCTTTACCAAATTTAAAACATACAAGAATTGTATTAAAAATATCAATGCAATGAACATATCTTTATTAGAATTTTGTAAAATACATTAGTTTCATAATACGACCAAAACCAATTCTAGTTACCATTAAATAATTCCCATTCAATTTATTTATCCCAAGCAACGATTAATGAATTAAAAGAATCATTAAAAACCATGGGAATCTATAACCAAGTAGTTAACATCAAACCCCCAAATCATATTTGAAAGCCAAATTTATACAATAGTAAAACCATGAAAAGATTTATATAAACCATGCCTTTAATTAAATTTATAATGTGGAAAAAGAAAAATGCTTTAACCTAAGATGATAACGGAAAGAAATTGCTAAGACAAGCCCTAAATTGATCCCTTAGTTGAAAACTTTGATCCCCTTGATCAATAGCTCTTAAAAGAATTATGAAGTGTTTAGAAAGAATTTCTAAGTATTAATAAATAGAATAATATGGTATATATTATTCAAAGTAGGTTAGAGGTCGTGGAACCTTAATAGGATAAGTCGGGAAATGTATAGAAAACCTTCACTTAAGTTTCACAAAATACTGTTATAGGGATATGATTGGCCCTCACGATTTATACCCTGCCAATACAATTTGGCATCCCCCACTCGTATCCAAGAATAAACCCTTGGATCAAATATTCTCCAGTATAAGACTCATCCAACCAAGCCGTAACCATAGAATATAATTCGTATCCATGACCCGTATCACTGGCAAAATAAAATACCTTAGGAATTGAATATTGTTTAGCCTACGAGTCCCTGGTATGATTTGTATCCTATCTTATGTATCATGGAAAGCCAATTGTACTTATATCCAACGTAAATAACCATTTCTAAGATTAAGTTAAGGTACCAAATGACTTGTAACCACCAATACAAATTGTACCCCTAAGTCATATCTATTCTAGTAATAAAAATCCATCCCACCAACCGACATTGTTTAGAATACAATTGTACCATACCATCCATACCCCATTATAAGGATCATACCCATGAGTCGTATTGGGTCCAGAGATCAAAATTTTAGGAAATTTTCTAAGGTACAGAAACTAAGTTGTTTTAGTTCTCTTTAGGGTTGTCTCGAGATTTGATTCTTGAGAGCTAGGTTGCCTTGTTGATCAAGGACATAGATATATCAAGATTGGTTGTGCATATGCAAAAAGTAATGAAGGAGAAAAGAATGCATTCTATGGTGAGATTTAGGTAAAGAAGTTTAGGTCTTTTAAACAGAGTGGTAGAGATGGCGGTAATTGGCCAAAGAAGAGGTGGTGAAGCTCTGGTTCCTTCTACACAACTAGTGCTCCTTAATGAATCTCTTGGGTGATTGTCGCTCTCAGTATAATGGTGGGTTTTGGGCACAAAGTTCTCAATCTCAGGCTAGTAGGGCATAGTCATCTCTATCCTACCAACCTTGTAGATTTTGTGGGCGTTTACACCATGGAGTTTTTGAAGAAGTGAAGAACAGGTATTTTTACTGTGTTGAGATTGGTGACATATAGGGTTATTTTCATTTTAGGATGGCTTATGAGGCTAGTAAGGCTCCTGTGGCTTCTGGATCTGCAATTATTTTTTCTTTTGGTATCAATACTAGCCTGAATTGCTTATATTCTCATGTATCTCACTAGGATTATGAGTCATCTCCCAATGTAGTAACTGGTAGATTGAATTTTTTCTTGCATACTACGTATTGTATCTTTTAGCTAGGGTCCACTCATTCTTATGTGACCCCATTTATGGATGTATATTTTGGCTTTAGTCCTGAACTTATTTCTTATCCTTTCTCTGTGTAGATTCCTGTTGGTGACTATATGATTTTAGAAGGGTCTATGGGGTGTGTGTGTTATCTATTAAGTGTACAAAAAATATTGTTGAATTGATAGAGTTTGATATGGTTTAGTTTGATTCCATATTGTGGATGGATGGGTTGCATTCGTGTTATGCTTCTTTAGATAGTCGAACCCGTAAGGTCATGTTTAAATACCATTTAAGATTCTTAACCCGAAGGTCCTTCTATACTATCCATTCCAGTGGTTAGTGAGTTTCATAAGGTATTCCTTGAAGATATTCCTAGTGTTCCTTCGGTTAGGGAAATTGACTTTGGGATTGATCTTGTTTCGGACACTCGTCCAATTACTATTCCTTCATATAGAATGGCTCTTGCTAAGTTGAACGAGCTTAAGGAACAACTTAAATTTCCCTTTAAAAAGGTTTCATCTGTCCTAGTGTGTCTCCTCTGGGTGCTTCTCTGTTGTTTGTTTGCAAGAAAGATGGTTCCTTTCGTATGTGCATCGACTATTGTTAGTTGAATAAGGTAACCATAAAGACTAAGTATCCACTTTCTAGGATTAATGATTTGTTTGATCAACTTCATGGTGTGAAGTGTTTCTGTATGTTTCATATTAGGTTATGTTATCCTAAGATTAATATTAGGGAAGTTGATATCCTAAGACTACCTTCAAAATACGGTATGTCACTATAAGTTCCTAGTGATGCCCTTTGGGTTGACAAATGCTCCTGCAGCATTTATGGATTTTACGAATAACGTCTTCCATCAATTTTTGACTTATTTGTCATTGTATTTATCGATGAAATCTTGGTTTATTGTAAGAGTATGGCAGATCATGTCGATCAACTTGTGTGGTGTTTTAGAATTTGAAAGATAGGCATTTGTATGCAAGTTATCCAAGTGTGATGTTTAGTTGAAGGCTATGACCTTTCTTGGTTATGTTATCCCTAGTGAGGGGATTATGGTAGATCCTCTAAAGGTTGTTGGTGGCTATGGAGTGGCCTAGACCTATGAATCCAACTGATATTCAAAGATTCTTTTGTTTAGCTGGTTACTATAGGATATTTGTTGAAGGGTTCTCAATTATAGTTACCTTGTGGACTAGGTTTACCTAGAAAAAGGTCAAGTTCATATGGTTGGATGCGTGTGAGTGTAGGGTCAATATATTGAAAGGCAATTTGACATCAGCTCTAGTTTTGACCATTGTAATGCGCCAAAAGTACACCCTGGGCGTCACAAGGTGCTTACAACCCTGAAAGACCATAAGTTAATCCATGTTGGTACCTTCTGTGGGTGCTGAATAAATAACAAAAAATATGTGAAAAATTCATCTGGAATTGCCATAAGGATTTAAACACATCAAACATTTCTAAATTATAAGTCTTACATAAATTGTCTGAAGAAAAATAACTTAAAGCCTGTTAATAGCAACTGAAAGATGAACAACTATCTGAAAGTGTCTGAAAGACTCTAACTGAACAACTAACTGAAAGTGTCCCAACTAACTCTGACTAACTACTAAAAACTAAGCTACTGAAATAAACATAATTGGTCCTTGAAACATAAGGACTCACCAGTGCTACTGCTACTCGTGCGTTAGGATATCTAGGTGCGGTCGAGAACCTAAGCATTTGAACCTGTGATATAAGACAACATAGCGCAAGAAATGAGTATGCGGTTAGTACTTTGAATATACTGGTATGCTAAATAACATTAGGATGATATGCATGGGCTTATGTGAACGAATAACAATAACTAACTAAGTGTATAGCAAGAGATAACTGATGAATAGAATGCATGAAAACTATAAAATCTGAGAATGCATGACAAAGCATATTACATGATAGTTGGATAGTCTGTAAACCCAGTTGGAAGGGTATCAATACCATGCCACGGTTACTAACATTTGCTGCATGGATCCACTAAAGTATAGTCCTGAATGACTAAGGGTCACCCTTTACTGGAAGGGCCCTAACGAGATATGTGTAAACCCTCAATTAGTAGGTTAACATTTCTAACCTATGCTAGCTATATAGTTCTGCAATGTAGTGACTACTACTAAAGGTCACACCCTCAATTGGCAGGTAAGCCCCCATCCCTGGGTTCGCTCGGTGCTAAATCCTACTCCTAATGAACTGACTCTAATTACTAGACTGATATGAACTTACTAGAATGATATAGTGACTAGATTGATAATACTCTGATATATCCAAAACCATTCTAAAAATACTAAAACTAAGTAAATGACTAAGTTTTTAGGCATTTATAACCTTTAGGACTAGATAGAAATGACAACAAGATCATACCAACACTTGAGAACGTGATAAGTAATCAATATATAAAACTCATTATTTGAGACATTTTATCAAATACTTGCAATGCATGGCTTAAAATGGGAATAGTTATTAAAGAATGTAGTGGTAGCATTATTTTGATACTAAATTCCCAAAGTAAGGCTTAAATCAGCGAAAAACACAATTCAAAACATGTAGGGATTAATAACAGCAACAACAATTTCATGGAAACATGATATAAACTCGAGATTCATGGAAATTCATAGGTAAAATTGATGGGAACATGTAAACATCATAGCTTAAAACTTGAAATTGGGTTCTTGGACCCCATGGGTGAAAAAGACCTGTGTATGAACATTTAATATAATTCTATGGATTAAATCCTAAAGAATATCACAAGATTGAATGTTCTTGGCTAGGAAGACACAAATTCTTTATCTTTCTTAGATGGAATGAAGGATTAACTTGATGAGGAATAAGAGTTTAGTGTTTCCTGTAGAATAAAATTGGAGAATTTGGGAAAATTATGCCCTTTTAGTTGTTTAATCCCATGTTTTCACAATCTGTGGCCATAGAAAAAGACCAAAATGCCCTTGGAAATTTAAATTTATAGATGGAGTGTTGATTGATCCCTCACTACGATGCCTTGACAGGATCATCACTATTATTTGCACAAACTAGTGCAATCACGGTGAGTTAATGGAACTGAAAGTTATTGATTTTCCCTTGTCGCGATGGCCCTTCAATCACTATATCCACTGCGACATGATCTAATCGTGGTTACTTGATGTTTTGGGAATCCAAACATTTTCTAAATCTCATTAGAAAAATCCAAAATATACCTGAGACATGCTACTTACACCCCTGAACATGAATCTCAAAAACATATGCCTCGGTGCCTGGAAGGTCAACTTAAAAATTCTCAAATTAAGGGGATTCAAAAGTGACTAAGTTTGTAAGACCCTGCAAAATCCTAAGCTTAACTCAGTCCTTTAAAGTTTGTTAAGGGGTCCCTAACTTTGAAAATTTTAACTAAGTATTTAGACTTAGTGTTATTTTAGCCTTCATAGGTTGGGGACTCTATTTCACGATCCTCATGACCTTAAAGTAGTGATTTTTAGTTGAATCATGATCAGGAATATCAGTAAGTGTTCCCGCACAAGTTTTAAATTTTTTGGACTTCATTTGAAACGTATTTGAAAGCTCAAACCAGCGGATCGATGTGATCTCGACGCATCATGTCGACCATCACATCAATGAATATTTTTCTCTAGATTCTAGTGTAAATTCCATTGAACCGATACAGACTCGACGTGATGCATTGGCCATCACATCCATGCCAATGACGCAGTGCATTGGTTTACGTATTGCTAGGCCAGTTTTACATTCATTAAAAATAATGTCCAGAGGGGTAAATGAGTCATTTTTCTCACTTTGACCCATCTTCTAAAACATGAAATTCGGCCCTCTCAAAGCAAATTACACTCTTTTCTCTCAAATTACTTTAAGAGCAAAACCCTAGAAACTCAATTTCAAAATCTATTCTCAAGAGCACTCCATCAATCTTGAAGAATTCAATTGTTAAGGTATGTCAAGTGTTCATCTAAGGGTCCCTTCCACCCTTGGAGTTCAAGAATCTATTTTAAAAATTGCAAGTGTATTAATTTAATAAATTTGATGTTGGGTTTGATTATGTTCATGATTATAATGATTAATTGGGTTTCTAATGCACGTTTTGTTACAAATTTCATGTGGAGTTATTTGATATATGTATAGAATCATGTGAATCCATGCTAAACCCTTGAAATTGTAAATGGGGATTTGAATTATGGTGCCAATATGTGGTTAGTGTCATGTGCATGGATTATGTCCTCCAAGTTTTTGATAGATTGATTACTTAAACAAAAAAAGGGGAAAACAATCATTTCATGTTAGCCTATGTGCAAGTTATATCATGCAATTGTTTGATAAAATGTCTCTAGGAATGAGTTATGATCAAGTTCACATGGTTTTGCCCTTTTAAATTTATGCAATGATTTAACTTTCATGCTATCGAGTCTTGGGGGTATCCAATACCTAAAAAATTAGTTGCTTAACTAGAGCTGTGGTAGTTACAGAACAGTCTTGATAGTATCATGAATAGTAGCCTTACTAATCAGTCACAGTTATAGTTCAATATTTCAGTTCAGTCCTCAATAAATCCAGCTAGTCAATAGAACTCTGTAGTATTCTAATAGTTAATAGAACTCAGTAGTACTCTATCAGTTAATGGAACTCAGTGCACTCAGTTCAGTTTAGTTCAGTTAGATAGAACGATCAGTAACAGTTTAGTCCAGCCTAGTATAGTTCAGAAACCTAGAAAACCTATGGATGGGGGCATTCTTGCCAGCAGAGGATTCGACCCATAGTTGCAATCCCTGCGTTACAGAGCTATGTATCCAGCGTAGGTTAAGATATATTCCTACAAGACTAGGGATAACACATCTCATACAAGGTTTTCTTGCCAGCGAGGGTTGAAGAAAGAGCTTCCTATTAGACAGGGTTAAATCACAGCTTGTCTTTACCTATGGCACAATACTGACACCCTTCCAACTAGGGTTACAGGTTAGAGCCCAATCTATTCAGAAAGAGGCATGTTGGTTAGATGATTACCTCCCATAGTTTTAGTTTTAGTTTCAGCTTCAGTATAGAACTCTTTTTAGTTCTACAAAATTAGGACTATTAGATATGTCACTCAGTTTAGTACGAAACTCAGCACAGTTCCACAAAATTAGGACTATCAGATATAGTCATTCAGCTATCAGTTATATACTATTAGTAAACTCAAATATCAGTAAATCAGTAATTCAAAACTTAGTATCCAGTGTTATCATGACCTTAGTTATAGTTTATGTATTTATGCACGTACTCTCATTCAGTTATACTCATGTGATTCAGTTAGTATTGTTCATGCATATGAACCCATGCATCTCAACCTACCTCACTTAGCATACTAGTATATTCAAAGTACTGGCGCATACGTTTATTTTGTACTATGGTGTCTTATATCATAGGTTCAGACGCACAGGCTCCCGATCATACTTAGCAGTCCGATCCTTCAGAAGAATACTAATGGTGAGTTCTCATTGTTCGAGGAAAAATTTATTATTCCAGTATTTCAGTATTCAGTTGATTTCAGTAGTCGGAGTTAGTTGGGGACTTATCCAATCAACTCCTTATTTAGACAGTAGAGGCTTGTCAAACTAGAGTATTTATAGACAAATGTTCAGTTTTGGTATTGATGTATCATACTCAGCATTTATGTTAGATTTGAACCTTATGGCAGATTTTTACCTAATTTCTGCATAATTATAGTTTAATATTCAGTTATTGCAATAGGTACTAGTCATGGGTTATTTTATGATCCCTCAGGATTATGAGCACCGTATAACATTTGAGGTACAGAATCACGTCATTACAAACTTGGTATTAGAGCCTAAGGTTCAACAAAGTCCTAGGAAGTCTGAAAGCCACATCTAGTAGAGTTTTGTGCATGGGTGTGTATCACGCCACACTTATGGACAAGAGGCTATTAGATGTTTTAGAAAAAGTTTCCCTTTTTTCAGAAATCATGTCATGTAGGTGAGCACAAGATCAAGTTAAACTCTCTGCCTAATCCATTTTTCTTTTCTATTTACTGAATATGACTCTAAAGATGACTAAGGGAAGAGGAATGGGAAACCAACCAACACCACAACCCATCCAACTATATCCCCTGGGCGAAGATATTTCCCACCACCCTAGATTATTCTGTTGTAGCCTAGAATGAACGCCTAACTACCGTTCCAGCAAACCCAGTGGCCAATACTGCTACAACCAAGATTTGGGACTTTACCCAAATGAACCCTCCATCTTTTACTGGGTCAAAGTCAAATGAGGACCTATAGTAATTTCTTGATCAGGTGTAGAAGGTTACAAATATTATGAGGGAGACAACAAGTGAGAGTGTCAAGTTAGCTTCATATCAGTTGTAGATGGATGTAGCTCACTCATGGTTCAAACATTGGAAAGTAGAGAGTTCCACAGATGCAGGACCCAGAGAATGGGTGGTGTTTGCTTTTGCTTTTCTAGATAGGTTCTTCCTGTTAGACTTAAGGGAATCAAAGGTTTTGGAATTTATAAATTTGAAGTAGGGCAACATGATGGTACAAGAGTATTCCCTATAGTTTAATAAATTAGCCAAATACGCTCCTCATGTGGTTGCAGATAGCAGATCTAAGATGAGCAAGCTTGTGTCTGGTGTGTCTAGTAGTGTGGTCAAGGAGTGTAGGATGGCAATGTTAATTAAGGAGATAGATATATCCAGGCTCATGGTCTATGCTAAGAAGATAGAGAAGGCTAAGAATAAAGAGAAGGAGAGGGATAACAAGAAAGCTAGAATAGGTAGCTTCAACTTCACCCAACCTAAATTAGAGAATGGTAATTGTTCTCAGTTCTACCAATAATCCTCAGTCTCAACTCCGTCCCCATCCAGTGTTCTTGTGCCGAAATTTAGGGACAAAAATAGAGATAAGGCATCAGGCCCTAAACCACAGGGTTGTGTTAGCAGTGCCTGAACAAATCCTCTCTGCCAAAAACTATTAGGGTGTCTGCAGAGCTGGCAGTGACGTATGTTTTGGATGTGGCAAGCCAGGCCATAGAGTCAGATAGTATTGTCAGGTTGGTTTGTAGAGTCAGCATAATCATCCCTCCGCTCAGTCCAGTTGCACAAATCAACATGGTGCCGCCTCCAGTGGCACCAGTGGGCAACACCCAAGCAGACTCTATAAAATTCAGTCTGGACAAGAATAGGAAATTTCTCTTGAAATGGTAACTGGTACGTTACAAGTTTATCATTTGCATGATTATAAGATAGACCTTAGATCAGTCTATCATTGTATCAGAGTAAGAGAATGTGACATTCTAAAAATAACTTTTAGAACTCAGTATGGTCACTTCAAATTCTTAGTCATATCATTTGGTCTTACTAATTCCCCAGTAGCTTTCATGGACCTGATGAACCGCGAGTTCAGCAGTACTTGGACATGTTTGTCATAGTCTTCATTGATGACATCCTTGCCTACTCCCATAGTGAGCATGATCATGCAGACCATCTCAGAATAGTATTACAGACGCTCAGAAACTATTAGCTATTCACCAAATTTAGTAAGTGCAAATTTTGGCTAAAGTCAGTAGCCTTCCTTGACCATATCATTTTCGGTGATCGCATTAGAGTTGATCCCCAAAAGGCCAAAGCAGTAAGAAACTGGCCCATACTCATCTCTCTATCAGATATCTGGAGTTTATTGGATTTGACTTGCTATTACTATGGTTTGTTGAGTGGTTTTTGTCTATTTCATCCTCTATATCTAGATTGACTCAGAAGAAGGTCAAAGTTCAGTGGTCAAATTCTTATGAGAAGAGTTTTTAGGAGTTGAAAACTTGACTCACTACAGCCCCAGTTTTGACTCTACTAGATGGTTCAGAAAGATTTATGGTATATTATGATGCTTCTAGGGTTGGTTTGGGGTGCGTTTTGATGTAGAAAGGTAAGTTCATAGACTACACCTCTAAAGCCTAAACCCCATGAAAAGAACTATCCTACTCATGATCTTGAGTTAGCAACAATAGTATTTACCTTAAAGATTTGGAGGAATTACTTGTATGGTGTGCATATAGAAGTGTTCACTGACCATAAGAGCCTATAATATGTGTTCTCTCAAAAAGACCTAAACCTCCGTCAAAGAAGGTAGTTGGAGTTGCTGAAGGACTACGATATGAGCATCTTGTATTATCTAGGTAAAGCTAATGTAGTGGTTGATGCTCTAAGTAGGATGTCTATGGGTAGTGTTGCTCATGTGGAGGGTGGTAAGAAGAAATTAGACTACGAAGCTCATCATCTTGCCCGACTAGGTGTCCACTTAGATGATTCAGCAGAAAGTAATATATGGGTATAGAATAGTTCAGAATCATCTCTGGTTTTTGAGGTAAAGGAAAAGAAGGATAAGGATCCCAACCTAGTTAAGTTAAAAGAATTAGTTAGAGATTAGAAGAGAGAGGTTTTATCCTAAGAGGGAGATGGTGTATTACGTTGTTAGGATCAAAAATGTATGCCAGGTGTAGATGACCTGAGATAGTAGATTCTTGTAGAAATATATGGTGTGCGTTACTCTATTCATCCAGGGGCCACTAAGATGTTACTTGATTTACAGGAGATCTACTGGTGGAGTGGGATGAAGAGAGACATTACAGAGTTTGTAGCCAAGTGCTCAACATATCAGTAGGTTTAGATTGAGAATCAGAAGCCAAGTGGGAATATGCAGGAGTTTAGTATTCCCACTTAGAAGTGGGAAGAAGTAAACATAGATTTTATGATGGGTTTGCCTCGTATTTATAGTCAACACAATTTAGTTTGGGTCATTGTAGATAGGATGACCAAATCATATCATTTCCTACCAGTCCATGCCTCTTATTCAGTCGAGGACTATGCCAAGCTATAAATTAGAGAGTTGGTCAGATTACATGTTCCGTTGTCCATTATCTCAGATAGAGATATGCAGTTTACCTCTCATTTATGGAAATCCTTCCAAAAGGGTCTTGGTACCCAGGTCCACTTTAGTATAACTTTCCACCCTCAGACAGATGGTCAAGTAGAAAGGACCATTTAGACTTTAGAGGATATACTGCGAGCGTGTTTCATAGACTTCAAAGGTAGCTGGGATGACCACTTACCTTTGATTGAGTTTGCATGTAATAACAACTATCATTCCATCATTCAGATGGCTTTATTTAAGACGCTCTATGAGAGGAAATATAGGTCTCTCATTGGTTGGTTTGAAGTGGGAGTGGCTCTAGTGGTAGGACCAGACTTGTTGTTTGACACCTTAGAGACTGAGGAATAAAGCGGTCCCACTAGTCAATGTTCTTTGGCGGAAGCATTTTGTTGAGGGAGCTACTTGGGAAATAGAAGCAGATATATAGACCAAGTAACCTTACCTCTTCTCCACAAACTTAGACTCATCCCAAAGTAACATTTTTCCCTTGAACATATTAAATTCCATTCTCAGATATCTATTCATGCATCATATATGCATGTTCAGCATGAGAAACTCATTTTATCATCAATTCCAGTCATGCATTCACCAATTATGTTCAACCATGTACTCATGCATCAGATATGTATGTTCAGTACAAAATTTAAGCATATCAGTAGTATCAGTGATGAAATCATGTTACAGTTTTGCATGTCCTATATCTAAATCCAGTCTATTAGTATTCTTATCAGCTAGTCACATTCGAGGATGAATGTTTCCAAGGGGGAGATATTGTAAGACCCCATCAAATCCTAAGCTTAACTCAGTCCTTTAAAGCTTGTTAATGGGTCCCAAACTTAGAAAATTTTTGCTAAGTATCATACTTAGTGTTATTTTAGCCTTCATAGGTTAACGACTCTATTTCACGATGCTTATGACCTTAAATTAATGATTTTTTGGTTGAATCATGATCAGGAAAGTCAGTGGGTGTTCCCAGATAAGTTTTGGATTTTTTGAACTTTGTTTGAAACACATTTTAAGGCTCAAACCAGCGAATCGACGCAATCTCGATGTATTGCATCGCCTATCGCATTAATGAATATTTTACTCTAGCTCCCACTGTAAATTCTAATGAATCAACAAGGACTTGACGTGGTATGTTGGCCATCACGTCGATTCCAATGACGCATCACGTTGCTAGGCTAGTTTACCATTCATTAAAAACAACATCTAGAGGGGTAAATGGGACATATTCCTCACTTTGACCCAGCCCCTAAAACACGAAATTCAGCCCTCACATAGTCGATTACATGCTTTTCTCTCAATTTTCTCTCAAGAGAAAAACCTTAGAACATCAATTTCAAAATCAATTCTTAAGAACACTCCATTAATCTTCAAGGATTCAATTGTTAAGGTATGTGAAGTGTTCATCTAAGGGTCCTTTGCACCCTTGGAGTTTAAGAATCTATTTTTAAAACTGCAAGTGTATTGATTTCATGAATTTTATGTTGGGTTTGATTATATTCGTGATTATAATGATTAATTGGGTTTCCAATCTATGTTTTATTACAAGTATCATATGGTGTTAGTTGATATATGTATAGAATCATGTGAATCCATGATAAAACCTTGAAATTATAAATGGAGATTTGAATTATGGTGCCTATATGTGGTTAGTGTCATATGCATGGATTGTGTCCTCAAAGTGTTTGATATATTGCTCATGTAAAAAGATAAAAATCGAATACAATCATGTCATTTTAGCTTCTATGAAAGTTATATCTTGCAATTGTTCGATAAATGTCACTATGAATGAGTTATAATCTAGTGCACATGGTTATGCCCTTTTAAATTTATGCTATGATTTAACTTTCATGCTATCGAGTCTTAGGGGTATCCAATACCCAAAAACTTAGCTATTTACCTAGAGTTGTGGTAGTTATAGAATAGTCTGTGTAGTGTCACGAACAGTAGCCTTAGTAATTAGTCATATTTATAGTTCAGTATTCAGTTCAGACCTCAGTAAATCCAACTAGTCAACAGATCTCTGTAGTATTCTAATAGTTAACAGAATTCTATAGTACTTCATCAGTTAATAGAACTCAGTGAACTTAGTTCAGTTCAGTTAGATTGTACAATCAGTAATAGTTCAGTCCAGCCTAGCACAATTTAGAAATCAGTCAAATGTCTATTCAGTTGGAAGTAGGATTCAACATCGAGCGAACCCAGGGATGGGGGCATTCCTGCCAACAGAGGTTTTGACCCTTAGTAGTAGTCCATGCATTACAGAACTACATAGCCAACATAGGTTGAGATATTTTCTCGTAAGACTAGGGTTGATACATCTCATATAAGTTTTTCTACTAGGGAGGGTTGACAAAAGATCTTTCTGTCAGCGAGGGTTAACTCATAGCTTGCCTTTATTTGTGGCACGGTACTGACACCCTTTCAATTGGGGTTATAGGTTATACCCCAATCTATTTAGAATGGGGTATGTCGGTTAGATAATTACCTCCTACAGTCTTAGTTTCTGTTTAAGCCTTAGTATTAAACTTAGTTTGATTCTACAAAATCAGAACTATCAGATATAGTCACTTAGTTCAGTATGGAACTTAGCACAACTTCATTGAAGCATGACTGTTAGATATAGTCATTCATCTATCAGTTATACATTATTAGTAAACTCAGATATCAGTAAATCAGTAATTCAGAACTCAGTATCCAGTGTTATCATGACCTTAGTTACAATTTACGTATTCATACATAGTCTTATTCTGTTATACTCATGTGATTCAGTAAGTATTGTTCAGGCATATGAAACCATGCATCTCTGCCTACCTTACATATCATACCGGTACATTCAAAGTACTGACGTATACCTTTCCTTTGCTTTATTTGTCTTATATCATAGGTTCAGACGCATGGGCTCCCAATCATACTTAGCAGCCCGATCCTTTGGCAACAGACTAGTGGTGAGTTTTCATTGTTCGAGGATAGGTTTATGATTCCAGTATTTCAGTACTTATTTTATTTCAATACTCAGAGTTAGTTGGGGACTTGTCCCATCAACTCCTTGTTCAGATAGTAGAGGCCTTTCTAACTAGAGTATTTATAGACAGATGTTCAGTTTTGGAATTGATGTACCGTACTCTGTATTTATGTTAGATTTGAAACTCATGGAAGATTTTTGCCTAATTTCTGCATAATTATAGTATTATTATTTAGTTATTGTAGAAGGTACCAACCATGGGTTCGCTTGTGGTCCCTTAGGACTATGAGCACCATTAGCATCCAAAGTACAAAATCAAGGTGTTACAAGTTCCGTCAACATGTAGTATTATTTTTACTTTCTGAATACCATAAGCACGTACCAGGGGCTGATCCAAACTAGGAACGTACGGGATATTACAATATGTCCCCCTTTGGAACATTTGACCTTGAATGAGACTGAATAAGCTGAGAATACTGAGGTACTTAGATTTTATGCTGAATATGCCTAACTAAAAACATCATTACATGACCTAGTCAGAGATATGGTGACTGACTTAACTGATTCATGAATGCATGCCATGGTATGAACATGATTATATGGATGGAAATATGAATGATAAAGAGGAACTTTAGGTAAAACTGTTACCTTAGGTTGAGTCTGAATTCATCGAGAAAAGATTGAACTACTTGGTTCACATATATGCTTCTGCTTCCCAAGTATCTCCCTCAACGGACTGACTCCTCCAAAGAACTTTGATCAAGGGAACTTGATTGTTCCTTAGTCTGTGAATCTGGAGCTCTAAGATTTCAACTGGGAGTACTTCATAAGAGAGGTCGCTCTGAATATCTAAGATTTCTAAAAGAATAATGGAAGCTGGATCACCAACATACTTCATTAATAAAGAAACAGGGAACACTTGATCCACTGATACCAAATCAACAGGAAAAATCAAGTTCATAAGCATCTTTACAAAAATTACACAAGATCCTAAAAGGCCCAACATATCAGGGGCTGAGTTTCCCCTTCTTGAAAAATATCCTCACTTACTTCATAGGAGAGACCTTCAAATATATAAAATCACCAATCTCAAACTCGAGATCCTTCCTCCTCACATCTAGATAATATTTTTGTCGGTTTTGGGTGTCTTAAGCCTGTCTCTAATCAACTGAACTTTGTCTAATGCATCATATACTAACTCAAGACCTCTAAAGGCAGTCTCACCTACCTCAAACCATCCAATAGGAGATCTACACTTTCTCCCATATAGAGCCTAAAATGGAGCCATCTGGATACTAGAGTGATAGTTATTGTTGTACGGAAACTCAATCAAAGGCAAGTGATCATCCCAATTTCCATAAAGTCCATAACACAAGATCTCAACATGTCCTCTATTTTCTAAATAGTACTCTCTACCTTATAGTCTATCTGAGTGTGAAAGGCTGTATTGAGATGAACTTGGGTACCAAGTCCCTTATAAAAAACCTTCCAAAAAAGAAAGGTAAACTGAGTACCTCTATCTAAAATGATGGAAAATAGGACTCCATGAAATCTAACCAACTTTCTAATATAGAGCTTGGTATAATCCTCAGGTTAATAAGAAGTATGAACTGGCTAGAAATAGGCTTATTTGGCCATCCGATCAATAATGACAGAAATCAAATCATGCTGACGACGAGTATGAGGAAAACCTATCACAAAGTCCATGTTCATCTATTCCCACTTCCAAGTGTGAATGCTAAACTCCTGTATAGTGCCACTAGGCTTCAGGTGCTCAACCTTAACCTATTGAAAATTAGCATACTTGACTACAAACTTTACAATATCCCTTTTCATCCAACCTCACTAGTAGATTTGTTGAAGGTTTCTCAATTATAGTTGCCCCGTATACTAGGTTTATGCAGAAGAAGGTCAGGTTTATATCGTCGGTTGCATGTGAAGGTAGTTTTAATATATTGAAATGCAATTTGACATCAGCTCTAGTTTTGACCCTTGTAATGCCTCGAGAATATAGCCTGGGCACGGTGCTTACAGCTTTGAAGGACCACAAGCTATACGTTCTGTGGGTGTAGAATGAAATAACAAGAAACATATGCAATATTCAACTGGAATTTCCATAATGATTTAAACATATCAAACATTTTGGAATTATAAGTTTGTAATCAACTATTTGAACAAAAATAACATAAAGTTTGTCAATAGCAACTGAAAGCTGAACAACTATCTGAAAGTGTTTGAAAGACTCTAATTGAATGACAAAGGAGTTGATGGGACAAATCCCCAACAAACTCTAACTAACTACTAAAAACTAAGATATTGAAATAAATATAATTTATTCTCAGAACATGAGGACTCACCATTGCTGCAGCTACTGGTGTGCTGGGATGTCTAGGTGTGGTTGGGAACTTGAGCTCGAACCTATGATATAAGACACCGTACAACAAGAAAAGAGTATGCAGTTAATACTTTGAATGTACTAGTATGCTAAACGAGGTTAAGATGATATGCATGGGCTCATGTTCATGAATAACAATAATGACTGAATGTATATGAAGAGATAACTGATGTATAGTATGCATAAAAATTGGAAAATCTGAGAATGCATGACCAAGCATACGACATGATACTTGGATAGTATGTAAACTAAAATACTGAGATACTAATATTGAAGAACTAATAACTGTATGCCGTGGTCAAGCAATCCTATAATACTAAACTCTGAACTGAATACTGGACTAAGACTATGGGAGGTATCATCTAACAGACATACCCCAATATGAGCTAATTGGGGTCTAACCTGTAAACCTAGCTGGAAGGGTGTCAATACCATGCCACGGGTAGTAATATTGGCTATGTGGATCCACTAAAGTGTTGTCCCAATGAAATAAGGTTTACCCTCAACTGGTAGGGCCCTAACTAGATATGTGTAAACCCTCACCTATAAGGTTAACATTTCTAACCTACGCTAGCTACGTAGTTCTTGAATGCAAGGACTACTACTAAAGGTCACACCTTTAACTGGAAGGTAAGTCCCCATCCCTCGGTTCGCTTTGTGCTTAATCCTACTTCCAACTGAACATACTCAAATTACTGGACTGAGCTAAAAATACTAAAACTAAGTGAACAATTAAGTTTTTGGGTATTTATAACCGTCAGGACTCGATAGAAATAGAAACAAGACCATACCAACACTTGAGAATATGACGTAATCAATATATAAAACTTATTCTTTGAGGTATTTCATCAAACACTTGTAATGTATGGCTTAAAATGGGAATAGTTGTTAAAGTATGTAGTGGTAGCATGATTTTAATACTAAATACCTAATGTAAGGCTTAAATTAGGGAACAACACCATTCAAAACATGTATGGATTAATAACAACAAGAATTTTATGGAAACATGATATAAACTCAAGATTCATAGAAATTCATAGGTAAAATTGATGGGAACATGTAAAAATCATAACTTTAAACTTTAAATTGGATTCTTGGACTTCATGGGTGAAAAGGACCCATGAATGAACATTTAACATAACTCTAAGGATTATATCCAGGATAGAAAGAAGGATTAAATTGATGAGCAATAAGAGAGCTTAAGGTTTCTTGTTGAATGAAATTTGAGAATGCGGGCAAAATATGCCTTTTCAGTTGTTTAATCCTATTTTCAAGAATTGGGGCCATGGAAAAAGACCAAAATGCCTCTGAAAATTTAAATTCTTATCTAGAATGTCGAGTGAGACCTCATCGCGATGCGATAAAATACTAATCAATATTATTGGCGTGATGCAGTGCAATTATGATGAGTAATTAGAACTGACAATTGATGATTTTCCCTTCACAGTAATGTGATGGCCCTCCTATCACTATAGCCACCACGATGCGATGCAATCTTGGTGACTTTCTATTTTAGAAATCCAAACATTGTCTAAAACCCATTAGAAAAATCCAAAATATACCTGAGACATTCTACTTACACCCCTGAACATGAATCAACTCAAACTTTTGTCTTAGAGCTCAGAAGATCAACTTAAAGATACTCGAATTAAAGGGAGTCAAAATTTACTAAGTCTCTCAACACTTAGTCTTATTATCAGGTTCTGAGTTCCTTAAGAACGTACTAGGGGCTGAGGTGAACTAGGAACATATGGGATATTATAATATCTCCCATTTGGGAACATCTGTCCTCGAATAAGACTGAAGAAGCTGAACATGCCTAACAAAAAACATTATTACATGACCTAGTCTGAGATATGGTGACTAACTGAACTAATTCATGAATGCATACCATGACATAAACTTGATTATATGTCTCGAACTATGAATGATAAAGAGAAACTTTAGAGAAAACTGTTACCTTGAGCTGAGTTAGAATTAATTGCAAAAAGATTGGGTTACTTGTTTCACATATATGCTTCTGCTTCCCAAGTAGCTCCCTCAATAGACTGATTTCTCCAAAGAACTTTGAACAAGGGAGCTTCATTGTTCCTTAGTCTGTGAACCTGGTGACTAAGATTTCAACTGGGAGTACTTCATAAGAGAGGTCGCACTGAATATCTAAGATTTCTAAAGTAAGAACAAAAAATGGATCACCAACACAGTTCTTTAATAAAGAAACATGGAACACTTGATGCACTGATGCCAAATCTACAAGTAACTCAATTTCATAAGCGACTTTTCCAAAACTGCTTAAGATCCAAAAAGTATGGATGAGATTTTGGTCAGCTCTGGGTGTCTTAAGCCTCTCTCTAATCAACTGAACTTTCTCTAATGTAGCATATACTTACTCAGGCCCTATAAAGGTAGTCTCACCTACCTTAAACTAGCAAATAGGAGATATTGACCTCTTCCCATGTAAAGCCTAAAATGGAGCCATCTAGATTCTTAGGTGACGGTTGTTGTTGTACGCGAACTCAATCAAAGGCAAGTGATTATCCCAATACCCATACTGTCGATAACATATGCTCTCAATATATCCCCTAATGTCTAAATGGTCCTCTGTACCATACAATCCGTTTGAGTATGAAAGGCTGTACTGAGATAAACTTGGGTACCAAGACTCTTCTGAAAAGCCTTCCAAAAATAGGTAAATTAAGTACCTCTATTTGAAATGATGAACAATGGGACTCCATGAAATCTAAATAACTCTGTAATATATAGCTTGGAATAATCCTCATCTTAATAAAAAGTATGGACCGACTAGAAATTGGCTAGTTTGGTCATCCGGTCAACAATGACCCAAATCAAATCATGCTAATGATGAGTATGAGGAAAACCCATCACAAAGTCCATGTACAACTATTCTCAATTCCATGTGTTAATGCTGAACTCCTGTATAGTGCCACTAGGCTTCTGGTGCTCAACCCTAAACTGATAACAATTAGCACACTTGACTACAAACTTTACAATATTTCTCTTCATCCCACTTCACAAGTAGACTTCCCGCAAATCACAGTACATCGTAGTGGCCCCTTGATGAATAGAGTATTGCTCACCATTCAACTCTATAAGAATTTTCTATCTCAAACCATATACACACGGCATAAATAGTCTACCCTGGAAAAGCAACACACTATCTCCCCCTTGAGAGAAAATATCTACTTTCTATCTTTGATTGACTCATTCAACTTAACTAGACTAGGGTTTCTATTTTGCTATTCATTCTCTTCGGAAATCAACGAAGATTCTGAACTACTCAGAACACAAATACTACCCTCAGCTGAATCTACCAAATGAACACCTAATCTATCCAACTGATGAGCCTCCTAAACTAAATTGGGTAACACTACGCAGGGACAATTTACTAAAGGCATCTTCCACTACATTGGCCTTGTCCAGGTGATATAAAATACTTATATAATAATCTTTTAACAATTCTATCCACCTTATCTAATAGAGGCTTAAATATTTCTGTGAAAAATACATATTGTAAACTTATGTGGTCTGTGAACACATCAATTTGCATACTATACAAATAGTGCCTCAAAATTATTAAGGCAAACACAACAACTGCTAGATCAAGATCATGGGTGTGATATTTTCTTATATGGAGATTAAGTTTTCCAAAGGCATAAGCTATGACCTTACTTCTTTAGATCAAAACACAATCCAAACCAACTCTGGAATAATCACAGTACACAACAAACCTATCTAAACAATCTGGCAGTGTCAAAACTGGTGCTAACGTGAGTCTATTCTTCAATTCCTGAAATCTTTTCTCACAAGAATCTGACCACTAAAATTTAACTTTCTTCTAAGTCAATCTGCACATGGGATGCAATAGATGAAAACCCTTCAAAAAATCATCTTTAATAGCTAGCCAAATCCAAGAAACTCCTAACATTTGATGGAGAGAAGGGTCTAGGCCGGTTTCTCACTGCTTTAGTCTTTTGATGATCAACTCTAATGCCATCATAAAAAATAATACGGCCAAGGAAAGCTGCTAATCTTAGCGAAAATTCAAACTTTCTAAATTTGGAAAATAACTAATGGACTATAAGGGTCTGCAATACTGTTATGAGGTGGTCTGCATGATCATTTTCACTATGGGAATATACAAGAATATTGTCAATGAAAACTATGATGAACATGTCTAAGTACTGCTTGAACATCTGATTCATCAAGTCCATGAAAGCTATTGGGCATTGGTAAGACTAAAAGAAATGACTAGGAATTCAAAATGACCATATCAAGTTCAGAAAGCTATTTTCAGAATGTCATATTCTCTGACTCTGAGTTGATGATAGCCAGATAAGAGGTCTATCTCAGAGAAGTAATTGGCACCCTAATGTTGGATGAATAAGTCATTAATTCTAGGGAGAGGATATTTATTCTTGATGGTAACCTTGTTTTACTGACGGTATCGATACATATTCTAAGAGAATCATCTTTCTTATGCACGAAAAAAATTGGTGCACCTCACGGAGAAATGATGGGTCTAATGAACCCCTTATATAAGGGGTCTTTCAACTCTTTAATTTCAGTTGAAACCATTCTGTATGGAGAAACAGAGATAGGCTGGGTATCTTGAAAAAGGTCTATTCCAAAGTTAAAATCTATTTAGGGAAGAACTCCGAGAAGGTCTTTAGGGAATACATCAGTAAATTCCCTTACTACATATACCAAGTAAATATTAGGATTTTTGGAACTAGAGTCTTTAACTCATGCAAGATGGTGGACACACCCCTAGTATATCATTTTCCTTGCTCTAAGGTACGAAACAAATTAACCCATAAGTGATGAAGTACTGGAACTCTATACCTATTATTGTTTCTATGATTCAATGCTAGCTTACTAGCAGAATATGGAGCTGGGGCTAATGATTTCTGTTAGAATTGAGGATGGTTACCACCCACTGACCTCAACTGAGCAAAACTAAAGCTACCCATTCTGGCCCTCTTATTCTTCCTTTTATTCTCTTTACGCTTCTTCTCCTCAATATGTTGAGCATGGAACATCAACCTAGGAAAGTCCATATCCTTAATCAATATCACAGTCCTTCACTCTTTGACCACATCATTAGCTACACTTGTGACTTACTTACTCATCCTAGACTTGTCATTAGACACCACATTAGGAGAATACCTATCTAGTCAGGTAAACTTAAGAAAATACTCCTTCACACTCATGTTTCCCTGCCTCAAATTAATAAACTCATGAACCATACCTAAATTTAACTCTAAGTGAAAGAACCTATCAATAAAAGCTGCAACAAACAACTCCCTTCCAATAGGCCCTGTATCTTACCCTCTATCTCCCTTCTACTATTTATACTAGGTGTGAGAAATATCCTTCCACTGGTAAGCACCAAAATTTTCACTCCCATTAGAATTCACACCCATAATATAATTTACCTTCTGAAGTATGTCGAGGAACACTTGTGGATCATCATTGGACTTGGATCCCAAAAACAAATGAGTGTTTAGTTGAGTAAAGTCCTAAAACCTAGATGCGACAGTATTAGCCACTAGAATGGCTGGGATGACAATTGATTGATTATTCTAGTCTGCTACTAAATGAGTTAATATTGTGAATATCGCTCTGAATTTGGCATGGAAGACAGGATCGTTCAAGGGATCTTTCTAAATAGGTGGAGGAACAGGCTAATTCCTATTTCTCCTTTCATTTTCGTTTTGGAAGGCATATTTTGTAAATAGTAAGAAGATTGGATTAGAAGAAGAGTTAAGTAGATCTCTCACCCACTTGCTTGACATAAATACTGAAAGAAGGGAAAATTTTCCAAAAACATATTGTATCCACTTATCTATAAATATGGTGCATTTTACACCTATGCATAAGAATTATTCAATGAAGCTTTAAAATTCCCTAGGATACTTTAAAACCTTAGACTCTTATACCAAGTTTGTAATTCCCCGAGAGTAAACCCTAGGTATCACACGGTTGTTACAGCCCTGAAGGACTACAAGCTAACCCATGTTGGTACTTGTTGTGGGCGCTGAATAAAATAACAAGGAACATGTGTGAAATTCAACTGGAATTTCCAGAAGGTTTTAAACACATCAAAAATTTCTGAATTTTAAGTCTAAAATCAACTGTCTTAAGAAAAATAACATAAAGTATGTTAATAGAAACTGAAAATTGAATAACTGTCTGAAAGTGTCTGAAAAACTCTACTTGAATGACTAAGGAGTTGATGGGATATGTCTGTAACTAACTCCAACTTACTACTAAAAACTGAGATACTGAAATAAAAATAATTGGTCCTCAGAACATGAGGACTCACCACTGCTACTGCTATTGGTGTGTTGGGATATCTAGGTGCGATCGGGAACCTGAGCATCCAAACCTATGATATGATACATCATAGCACAAGAAATGAGTATATGGTTAGTACTCTGAATATACTGGTATTCTAAATAATGTTAGGCTTATATGTATGGGCTTATATGCATGAATAAAAATAACTGACTGAATGTATAGCAAGAGATAACTGATGTATAATATGTATGAAAGCCGTAAAATTTGAGAATGTATGACAAAGAATTTGACATGATTTTGGGATAGTATGTAAACTAAAATTATGAGATACTGATACTGAACAACTAATAACTATATGCCATGGTCAAGCAAACCTTAAAACTGAATTCTAATCTGAATACTGGACTTAGACTGTGGGAGCTTTTATCTAACCGACATGCTCCGATATGAGCTAATTAGGGTCCAACCAGTAACCCCAGTTGGAATGGTATTAATATCATGCCATGGGTATTAAAATTGACTATGTGGATCCATTAAATTATTGCCCCAAAGGACTAAGGGTCACTCTCAACTGTAAAGGCCCAAACAAGATATGTGTTAACCCTCATATGGCAGGTTAACATCTATACCTTATGCTGGTGACATAGTTCTGGAACATATGGACTACTAATAAAGGTTATACCCTCAGCTGGTAGGTGAGACCCCATCCCTAGGTTCGGTTGGTGCTAAATCCTACTCCCAACTGAACTGACTCTAATTACTGGACTGAGTTGAACTTACTAACATGATATACTAACTAGACTAATAATGCTCGAATATATCCAAAACAATTCTAAAAATGCTGAAACTAATTAAAAAACTATGTTTTGGGATATCTATAGCCACCAAGACTCGATAGAAATGACAACAAGATCATACCAACACTAGAAAACATAATATATAATTAATATTCAAAACTCATTCTTTGAGGGATTTCATCAAACACTTGTAATGCATGGCTTAAAATGGGAATAGTTGTTAAAGCATGTAATGGTAGAATGATTTTTATTCTAAATCCCCAAAGTCAGGTTTAAATTAGCGAACAAAACCATTCAAAATATGTAGGGTTTAATAATTATAACAATTTCATGGATACATAATATAAACTTGAGATTCATGGAAATTCATAGGTAGAATTCATTTGAACATGTAAAAATCATAACTATAAAATTTAAATTGGGTTCTTGGACTACATGGATTAAAAGGACCCATGAATGAATATTTCACATACCTCTAAGGATTAAATCCTAAAGAATGTCACAAGGTTGAATGTTCTTTTCTTGGAAGAAACCAATTCTTTATCTTTCTTAGATGGAAAGAAGGATTAAATTGATGAGCAATAAGAGAGTTTAGGGTTTCTTGTTGAATAAAATTTGAGAATATGGGAAGAATATGCCTTTTCAGTTGTTTAATCATGTTTTTCAAGAATTGGGGCCATGGAAAAAGACCAAAATGCCTCTCGAAATTTCAATTCTTAATTGGAATGTTGATTTAGACATCACCGCGATGTGATAACATGCTCATCAATATTATTGGCGTGATGCAGTGCAATTGCAGTGTGTAACTAGAACTGACAAGTGATGATTTGCCTTTCATCGCGATACGATGGCCCTCCTATCACTATACCCACCATGATGCAATGCAATCTCGGGAACTTGCTATTTTAGAAATCCAAAAATTGTATAAAACTCATCCAAAAATCTTAAACATACCCAATACATCCTACTTACACCCCTGAACATAAATCAATACAAAAACTTACCTCTCAAAGCCTGAAAGGTTAACTTAAAAATCCTCAAAGTTAAGGGGAGTCAAAAGTGACTAAGTCCTCAACAATTAGTCTTATTTTTAGGTTCTAAGTACCTTAAGCACGTACATGGGATTCAAATGAACTTGGAAGGTGTGATATATTACATCGCCTCCTAAGGGTAGCGATGGCTTCATAGTGCATTATGATCCTTCTCATGTTCGGCTGGGTTGTGTGTTGATGCAGCATAGTAGGGTAGTGGCTTATGCTTTGAGGTAATTACAAGTTCATAAGGAGAACTACCCTACTCATGATTTAGAGTCGTTATCCATGGTTTTTTCTTAAAAATGTAGCTTCACTATCTCTATGGTATTTATGTTGATATCTTTTCTGATTATTAAAGCCTGAAGTATGTGTTTACCCCAAAAGAGAAAAATCTCAAGTATAGCAGAAAGTCTAAGATATGAGTTTTCACTACCATCCAGGTAAGGCTAACATAGTTGCTAATGCTCTTATCAGGTTATCCATGAAGAGTCTAGCTCATATGGATGTGGGCAAGCGGGAGTTGGTAAAGAACATTAACCGTTTGGCTAGTCCTGGACTCCATTTTATGAATTCTAAGGATGGAGGTGTGTTTATGAATTAGATATCCCATTCATCTCTTATTGTTGAGATAAAGGAAAAATAAATTTTGGGTTCTGATTTAATGAAGATTAAGAATAATGTGGGCTAGCAAAAGGTTGTTGATGTCGTGATTAGCGGTGATGGTATCTTGAGGTACCAAGGGAGGTTATGTGTTCCCAACATCGATGGATTGAGAAAAAGAATTTTGGCCAAAGCACATGAATATCGTTATTCTATTCATCCTTGTTCTACCAAGATGTATCATTATCTTAAGGAATTAATTTGGTGGAGCAATATGAATGAAGAAATGGCTAACTATGTGGATAGATGTTTGGGGTGCCAATACGTGAAAGTCTAACACATTGGAATCTGTGGATTGTACCAAGATATTAAGATGGCCAAATAGAAGTGGGAAGTTATTAATATGGATTTCATTATCGGTCTTCCTTGATCACGAAATCAATGTGATTTGATTTAGGTTATTATGGATTGGATGAACAATTCCTCTCACTTTTTCCTAGTGAGGACTAGTTATTCGGCAGAAGATTATGCTAAATTATATCTTGTGGAGATTGTGAATTTGCATGGTGCTCTGATTTATATCATTTTTGATTAAGGTACTCCGTTCTCATCTTATTTTTTAAAGTCATTTCAGAAAGGGTTAGGAACTAAGGTATGCCTTAGTACCGCTTTCCACCCTTAGTTGGATGGACAAACATAGAGGACAATTTATACAATAGAATATATGCTCCATTCCTGTGTGATTGATTATGGACAAAATTGGTTTGACCATTTTCCATTCATTAAGTATTCTTCTAATTGTAGTTATCACATTGGAATCAGTATGGCTTCTTTTGAGGCATTTTATGGTAGGATATGTCACTCTCCTATTGGGTGATATGAAGTTAGTGAGGGCAAGTTGTTTGGCCCTGATTTGGTTCACCAAGATTTGTAGAAAGTAAAAGTGATTTGTCATAGATTGAATATCGTTCAAAGTCGCCAAAAGTCCTATGTAGATGTAAGGCGTAGGGATTTTGAGTTCGATGTTGGCGATTGCTTATTCTTAAAAGTATCTCCCTTGAAGGATGTGATGTGTTTTTGTAAGGAGGTGAAGTTGAGTCCTCGGTATGTTGGTCCCTACTTGATATCAATAAGGGTTGACAATGTTACTTAAGAGTTGGAGTTGCCATCTAGCTTGAGCTCTATTCATCCGGTTTTCCATATGACTATGTTGATGAAATCTGTGGCTGATCGCTCTTCGGTTGTTCCTTTGGAAGGGTTGGATATTTCAAATTCCCTATATAATAAGGTTATTCCAGTTGAGATCTTAGATTTCCAGGTTCATCGGTTATGCACCAAGGATGTGTAACTACCTGATGCTACCCCCTAGTCGTCACAATGTGCTTAGGACCACAAGTGATTCCAAGCTAACACTTGTACTGTCATAACTCATGATCAACTGAATAAAATATATAAGTCCGAAAGAATAATGCTGAAGATAAATCTTTACTGAATATAACTAATACAAAGCTATATTAAAATAATACAACTCTGATTATATAAAACAAAACTGGAATCAACTACATCAACACTACTAACTCTCTATGAAGACCCTACTAGTATTGATTATAGGTAGTTGAGACATGACCCCCAACTATCACAAATATATACGACTGACTAAAGAAATTAAGATGCTACTCAAACAATAACTGACTCGAACCTTGAATCAAAAGGGCTCATCACCTGCTGACTTAAGCTACAACTGTCTGATTATGATGGTGTACTATAGCTGGTACCTACATTATTAAACAATGTAGCACATAGACATATATATTGATCAATAATTTTGGAATATACTGATCATGTGGGGTGAATGCATAAGTAAAATAATAATTCAATTTCCATACAAAACTTTCAAAGGAATGCATGCTAAGGGTAAATGACTCACCTTGGCTCGAATAAAACATGTTCTGCAAAATAATAAAGAAAGAATTTGTAAAGCATAGATATTATTTATGAGTCATAACACTTAGTTCTTAAAGTTGTACTTTTACTCTTTCTATTAGGAGTTTCTTCTAACCGACATAAACCATGTGAGCTATCATGGAGTCCAACATCTTAACTACATTGCGGATGGCAGTTCTACCTTTTCCATTAGAATACAACCATATCTAAAGTGATCACTAACTTAACCCACTATGGGTACTTAAACCTACGATGACTAGTAGTTATGAGGCATGAGACCTTGGAATCATACCCAACTCAGTGCTAAAAACTACTCCTATACTTATTGTTCAGAACTTTAGGAAATCCACCTTAAAACAACACAACGGTTTATTATAAAAATCAATTATTCTTTTCTTTCTTAAAATCACAAACTATCTGAACAATGTGGATTCCTTATCTAATCTTAGGATCAAAAGATCAATTTCTTTCTTAAATCTTGGTAAACAACTTATAAAAGAGGCTTAAAATCATAATCTTCTTTAAAAATCAATAGCTATACTTAGGGCTTAAAACCATACTTGAAACTCATGAAAATTCATGCAAAATGTCATGCTTAATATACTCCTTGAAATACTTCAACATCATCAAGATACTGAAATCAAGAATCACAATATCATTCTTAAAACTCAATTGAAAATCTGTAAAATTATATCACACTCATAAATATGTGAATATGGACACACAATTAAGCATTTTAAAAACTTGTAACATCATCATCTTCAAATAATGATAATTGGGTATGAGTAATAACCCGCGATTTTCCTAGCTTAAACTCATCCTAAAAATATCAAGGATTAGATTCTAGAATGAATGATGTTCCTTTAGTGTGGAATTCCTTAGATTTAGACTTTCTATTGCGTAGGAAATCAAATTAGCTTTCCAACGATATAAGGTTTGCCTAAATTCGATTATAGGATAAAAGTTATGGCTATTTAAAGTTCTAGTCGCAAAACACCGTCATTAGGACCCTTAGCGCATCGCAGAGCAGTGTAGAATCCCAATTTTTATGTTCTAGTGACCCTCCACGATAGCACTGCATTGCGGATAGGGCCAAATTCCCATTTAGAAATTTTGGGTGAGACCTCGCGATACAGGTGCGTCGCGCCAGTGGTCAAAATGACAAGTTAAATGGCTCCACGATTGTGATGCATCGCAGAGGAAGCCCAGTTCCTATGGTTCATTGTGGTGGCCACCCAAATCGATAAAATATATATTTTTCAGTTCTGTTTAAAAGCTTAAAAGGGGGTAATTTGGTAAATCCTCAACCCCCAATCCATCCAAAAATAGAAGATTTATCATATTGGAGAGCACTTTACGCTCCATTCATCATTCTCTCTCAAAACCCTAAGGCTCACACTTCCCCTCCAAGAAACTCAAGATTTCCCCTATTAATCCTCCAATATAATCCAACATTAAGGATCCCCAATACAAAAACACTAAGAATTCATCTCCAAAGCATCAATAACGATTCAATATTCAAGTTCTAGAAACTAGATCATCAATTAAGGTATATGGGGTTTGAACAAGGATAATTCTTTCAATCTTGTGCCCAAAACTTTATTTAATTTACAAATTTATGACAATTTATATGATTTTCCATGAATTTCAAGTTAAGGTTTATACCCATTATCATTCTTTGCAAGATTATGAGATTTTTCATGCTTTTGAAGTTGAAATACATGATTATGTTTATATTTCTATGCATACTACTGAAAATTCCAGATTTTAAGATGATTTATGACTGTTTACATTAACAAGTATGAAGTTTTAGATGCTTTAACTTGAGAGTGATGCTTGGGTCAATAGACCCCATTTAAAGATTGTTCTTTCAAGATTGTTTGTCGTATAAGCACTCCATGACTAGATTTATTTCAAATTTTAGATAAAGAATCCACTTTATTTCAGAAGATGTGAGATTTAAAGAAAGCAAAGTATAGTTGGCTTCTGTAAACCTTTGTGTAAATTTTAAAGTGAATGTCTAAAGATTTTGATCATGAGATTGGGAGTAGTATTTAGCATCGAGATGGGTAAGTTACTACGGTTTCATACCCCAGAACTACGTTCCAATGTAGAATTTAGATTATTCCCACTTCTATGTGGATGATAGAGATTGTGATCACTGAGGTGACATTGTTCTATTCCGATGGCAAGGGTAGAACAGTCCTAACATTACGGGAGCTAGTCGTGGGACTCCATGGATGCTCACATGGTGTATGTCGGCTAGAAGAACCTCCCAAATAGATGTGCCCCACTCTTAGAACAGTTTTAATTATTTAAAGTCTTGAGATAAAGTGTTTACTATACAGAATAAGTTTCAGACTTCTTTTAGCCTTTAAGATTTGAGAACAAGAATAGAATACAGATTTTAGAACTAAGTGTAATGACTCACAAGATTTATACTACATGCTTTACTATTCATGATTTATGATTTTTAGATTTCAGATTTACTCAAGCTATGTTAGTCATTTACATTTAGCATGCATGATTTGATAAACTGTGATGATATTGTTTACTTATTGCATGCACCCCCATATACTTAGTACATCCACAAAGTACAAATCGACATATACGTCTATGTGCTACATTGTCTCATAATGTAAGTTCAAGTGCTCAATCTCAGCAACGACAGTAATTTCTGAATATCTCATCTATATCCCTGCAGTTGGTGAGTCCTCATAGTTCGGGGACTTAGCTATTCTTGTTCTCAAATTATTAATAGATATTTCAATTTAGTCTGAGTCAGCTGAGGCCTGTCCCAGTGACTCTCTAGATTTAGTTTATAGAGGCTTGTCGGACTACCATATTTAGTCTTAGATCTTAGTGTTTGTATTAAGTCTTTTTAGTATTTATTTAATTAAATTGATGAGATTAATACTTTCAGATATGTTAAAATTATTCAGATAGTGTTCCATATTTTATCCGGATTTTATACTTATATTTACCCCATGTTGAGATTCAGATGTATTAGAAGGTTGCTACGATTGGGTTATGACTACTTCTAGTTCGCACCACAGTGTGGCATCCCGGGAACTAGATTGTAGGGCGTTACAAACTTGGTATTAAAGCCTAATGTTTAGAGAGTCTTAGGGAGTTAGATAAGCCTATTTATGTAGAGTCTTGATCATTGGTGTAAAGCACGCCACATCTATAAACAAGAGGCTATGAAGCATTCTAGGCAATCATCTCCTTTCATGATCTATCATGTATTAAATTTATCTATTTGTTTCTATATAATTCTTTCACGTGAGAGAAAATTCCTTATCATCGAGATAACATCCACAGAATCAACAACAAACCACCTCAGCCTGTAGATCGCTTGAATGATAATGTGTTGCAATTAGAGTTTTGAGCTACCTTTCAGGTGCTAGCACAAGCTTTGACAGCTAATGTTCAGGGAAACCGTTACGTTCTAGTCCTACCTCAGTAGGATGAGGACAGAACCACAAGTAGAATTTGAGACTTTATGCGATTAAACCCGCCTGAATTCTTTGGGTCAAAAGTAGGCGAGGACCTATAACTATATCTTAATGAGGTGAAGAAGAACACCTAAATTATGCATATTTTTAAATAAGAGAGTGTAGAATTTTTATCCTATTGGCTGAAGGATGTTGCTTATGATTGGATGGTGATGTGGAAGAAGAGTATAGGAGAGAATGTAGCTCCCATTACTTGGCAGACATTTCAGGATGCATTTTTAGACAAATTCTTCCCACTTGAGATGAGAAAAGCTAAGATAGCAAAGTTTATGAACCAAAGGCAGGGATCTATGGCAGTAAAGAAGTATTGCCTTAAGTTCAATGAATTGTCTAAGCATGGCCCAGATCAGATGGCTAACCCTAGATCAAGTAGGAGTAAGTTTGTGACCGGTGTTTCTGGATTAGTAGTTACAAAGTGTAGGACTGCCAGGCTTAATAAAGACATGGACCTTTCTAGATTGATGATGCATGCTCACCAAATTGTTGTAGAGAAAGTGTAGAAAAGAGAGAGAGAGAGAGAGAGTAAATAGGAGGGCCAAAATAGGGTAGTTTGATTAAGGTCAAAATAGGTAAGGAGGAGGAAACAATTGGATATTTTAGAATCGGTCAACTATGCCCTCACCTTCTTCATCCAGTGCTCCCACACCCTGAATCAGGCAGAATCATTGGGGTTAGTGTTCTATGTCCAGATCTCAGAGTAGTGTGAGTGGGAAGCCCAATCATCCCCCATGTGCTAAGTGTTGTAAGGATCATGGAGGTAAATATTTATAGGGTTAGAATGGTTGTTATGGTTGTGTCCAAGAGGGTCATGATATTAGGTATTTCTCGTATTATAGACAGGGAAATAGAGATGTTCGTCCCCAGCCTTGGGCTAATAGTGCACCAACTCCTTTAGGTCGCCCACCTCCTCCTCAGGGGGCATCATCCAGTACTTTTGGTGGTCAGCGCCAAAAATGATTTTATGCTTTACCCTCACACCAGGAGCAGGAAGATTCACCTGATGTTGTTACTAGTATGCTTCGTGTCTTTCATTTTGACATTTATGTTTTGTTAGATCCTGGGTCGAGTTTTTCTTATGTGACCCCATTAGTTGCTATGAATTTTGAGATTGGTTCTGAAAGTATCCCTAGGCCTTTCTTGATTTCTACTCCACTAGGTGAGTCATTTGTTGCTAAACGAATCTATATGAAGTGTCCTATAAATGTCCTTCGTAAAGTCATGTTAGCAGACTTGATAGAGTTAGTTATGGTTGATTTTGATCTTATTCTTCATATGGATTAGCTCCATTCCTGTAATGCTTCGATAGATTGTCGCACTCGAGTGGTGAAGTTTTAGTTTTTAGATGAGCCAATCTTTGAGTGGTATGGTAATTTAGTTTCTCCCAAGAGTCATTCATATCCTCTCTTAAGGCCAAAAAGTTGATATCCAAAGGTTGAATTTATCATCTAGTTTAAGTTAAAGATACTTAGTCTGAGATGTTAAAAATTCAATCCGTCTAAGTGGTTAATGAGTTTTAGGATATTTTCCCATAAGATCTACCGGGGGTACCTCCCAATAGAGAGATAAAATTTGGTATTGACCTTATCCTAGATACACATCCTATTTCTATTCCTCCATATTGTATGGCTCCTGTAGAGCTTAAAAAGTTGAAGGGCCCACTCAAAGATCTTCTAGATAAAGGTTTCATAAGGCCTAGTGTTTCTCCATGGGGCACTCCCGTCCTATTCATGCGATATAAAGATGGTTATTTGGGTATGTTCATTAGCTATCGTTAGCTAAATAAGGTCATTGTCAAGAACAAATATCCTCTTCCTAGAATTGATGACCTGTTTGATTAATTGCAAGGTGCAGGTTATATCTCAAAGATGGACCTTAGATCCAGCTATCATCAAATTAAAGTTAGGGAATGTGATATTCAAAAAACTGGCTTTAGAGCCCGCTATGGTCATTTTGAGTTTCTAGCCATGTCTTTTGGGCTAACCAATGCTCTAGCAGCTTTCATGAACCTCATGAATCGAGTGTTTAAGCAGTATCTAGATATGTTTTTCATAATGTTCATAGATGATATCCTCATATACTCCCATAGTAAAGATGACCATGCATACCATCTTAGAATTATCTTGCAAACTTTTGAGAAAATTAATTGTTCGGTAAATTTAGCATGTGTGAAATTTGGCTAAGGTCAGTATCCTTTATTGGTCATATTATTTACGCCGATGCCATTAGCGTCGTTGCTGAAAATATAAAAGGTGTGAGAAATTGACCTAGACCTATCTCTCCATCAAATGTTAGGAGTTTCATGGGTCTAGGTGGATATTGCCACCATTTTGTTGGAGGTTTCTTATCTAATACATCTCCTATGTCTAGATTTACCCAAAAGAAAGTTAAGTTCCAATTTGCAGATTCCTGCGAGAAGAGCTTTTAGGAGTTAAAAACTCGACTCACTTCAGCCCCAATGTTAGCATTACCTAATGGTACAAATGGTTTTGAGGTGTATTCTGATGCCTCTATATTTGGTTTGGCTTATGTGTAGATAACAGAGGAATGGTCATAGCCTATGCCTCTAGATAGTTGGAACCTCATGAAAAGAATTACCCAACCTATGATCGAGAATTAGCTGCTATGGTTTTACTCTGAAAATCTGGAGACCCTATCTGTATAGTGTTCATATTGATGTATTCACAAATTACAAAAGCTTGAAATATATATTTACTTATAGGAAGTTGAATCTTCATCAGAGAAGGTGGCTAGAGTTGTTAAAGGATTATGACATGAGTGTGTTGTACCATCCGGGAAAGGCCAATGTAGTGGCAGATGCCCTTAACAGGTTGCCTATGGGTTGTGTTGCTCATGTGGAGAATGGTAAGAAAGAGTTAGCTCTAGAAGTTCATCGTTTGGCTAGATTTGGTGTTAGGTTGGTTGATTTAGCTGAAAGGAATGTTTGGGTTCAGAGTAGTTCCAAATCTTCCCTGTTTTAGAAGTAAAGAAGAAGCAAGATATGGATTCTAGTTTGGTCAAACTGAAAGTGTTAGTTAGAGACCAAAAGGCAGAGGTTTACTCCCAATGGGGATATGGCATGTTGAGATATCAAAGTGTATTGTATGTTCCATGTGTTGATGATTTGAGACAGCGGATTATGGCAGAAGTGCATGGTGTACGGTATTCTATTCATCCAGGTGCTACCAAGATGTACTATGACTTGCGGGAGATCTATTGGTGGAACGGTATGAAGAAAGACATAGTAAAGTTCATAGCTAAGTGTGCAACTTGTCAACCGATTAAGGTAGTGAACCAAAGACCTGGTGGTACATTGCAAGAGTTTGGTATCCCCACTTGGAAGTGGGGAGAGGTGAATATGGATTTTGTGATTGGTTTACCCCATTCACATCATCATCATGATTCTATTTGGGTTATTGTAGACATATTGACTAAGTCAGCGCATTTGTTGCCAGTTCACATGTCTTATACAGCTGCAGATTATGCAAAATTGTATATCCGGGAGTTAGTCAAATTGCATGGGGTTCCTTTGTCTATCATCTCAGATAGGGGTACTCAGTTTACTTCTCAGTTTTAGAGAGCTTTTCAAAAGGGTCTTGGTACCCAAGTTTACCTTAGTTAAGCTTTCCACCCTTAGAAATATGGTCAAGCAGAGAGGACCATCCACACTTTAGAAGATATGTTGAGAGCTTGCGTTCTTAATTTCAAAGATAGTTGGGATGAGCATTTGACATTGCTTTAGTTCTCTTATAATAATAGTTACCATTCTAGCATTCAAATGGCCTAGTTTGAGGCTCTCTATGGAAGGAGATGTAGGTCACCCATAGGTTGGTTTGAAGTGGGAGAGGCCACTTTGCTTTAACCTGATACAGTTTTTGAAACTATGGAGAAAGTTAAGTTGATTAGACGAATATTGAATACATGGACCTTTCTAGATTGATGATGCATGCTCAATAGATTAAGGAAGAGAAATCAAAGGAAAGTGAGAGAGTTAATAAGAGGGCTAGAATAGGGCAGTTTGATTATGGTCAGAATAGGTTGGGAGGAGGAAACAATTTACAGTTTTAGAATTGGTCATCTATTCCTGCACCTTCTTCAGCCAGTGCTCCCGCACCCCAAATCAGGCAGGATTAGTGGGGTAAGTATTCTATGTCCAGATCTCAGAATAGTGTGAGTGGGAAGCCCAATCGTCTCCCATGTGCTAAGTGTGGTAAGGATCATGGGGGTACATGTTTGTGGGGTCATAAAGGTTGTTATAGTTAAAGCCAAGAGGGTCACTGCATTAGATATTTCCCGCATGCCAGACAGGGAAATAGATATGTTCTTCCCCAGACTTAGCTAACGGTGCACCAACTCTATTAAGTCACCCAGATGCTTTTCAGGGAACATCATCCAGTACTACTGACGGTCAGTTCCAGAACCAATTTTATGCTTTACCCTTATGCCAGGAGCAGAAAGATTCACTTAATGTTGTTACTGGTATAAGTCATGTCTTTTATCTTATTGTTTATGTGTTGTTAGACCCTGGGTCAATTTTCTTTTATGTGACCCCGTTAGTTGCTATGAATTTTGAGATAAGTTCTGAAAAGATCTCCTAGCCTTTCTTGGTTTCTACCACAGTAGGTGAGTCAGTTGTTGCCAAACAAATCTATAAGAAGTGTCCTATCACTTTCCTTCATAAAGTAATGTTAGCAGACTTGATATAGTTATATATGGTTGATTTTGATCTTATTCTTGGTATGGATTGGTTCCATTCATATTACGCTTCTATAGATTGTCGCACCCGAGTGGTGAAGTTTTAGTTTTCAGATGAGCCAATCTGTGAGTGGTCTGGTAATTCAGTATCTCCCAAGAGTCATTTCATATCCTATCTTAAGGTTAGAAAGTTTATATCCAAAGGTTGCATTTATCATCTAGTTCGAGTTAAAGACACTCAGTCTGAGACTTCAACAAATTAATCTATCCAAGTGGTCAATGAGTTTTAGGATGTTTTTCCAGTAGATCTCCCAGGGGTACCTCCCGATAGAGAGATAGAATTCGATATTGACCTTCTCCTAGATACACAACCTATTTCTATTCCTCCATATCGTATGGCTCCTGCAGAGCTTAAGAATTTGAAGGACCAACTCAAAGATCTTCTAGATAAAGGTTTTATAAGGCCTAGTGTTTCTCCATGGGGCGCTCCCATCCTATTTGTGCAAAAGAAAGATGGTTCTTTACGCATGTGCATTAACTATCATTAGCTAAATAAGGTCACAGTCAAGAACAAATATCCTCTTCCTAGAATTGATATCCTGTTTGATCAATTGCAAGGTGCAGGTTATTTATCTAATATAGGCCTTAGATCCAGCTATCATCAACTTAAATTTAGGGAATGTAATATTCCGAAGACTGCCTTTAGAACCTGCTATGGTCATTTTAAGTTTCTAGTTATGTCTTTCAGGCTAACCAATGCTCCAGCAGCTTTCATAAAGTTCATAAATCGAGTGTTCAAGAAGTATCTAGATATGTTTGTCATAGTGTTCATAGATGATATCCCCGTCTACTCCCGTAGTGAGGATAACCATGCAGAACATCTTAGAATTGTCTTGCACACTCTTAGAGATCATAAATTGTTCGCCAAATTCAGCAAGTGTAAATTTTGGCTAAGGTCAGTAGCCTTTCTTGGTCCAATTATTTCCGCCGATGGCATTAGAGGTGATCCCCAAAAAATAGAAGTTGTAAGAAATTGGCCTAGACCTATCTCTCCATCACATGTTAAGAGTTTCATGGGTCTAGCTAGCTATTACCACTATTCTTTTGAAGGTTTCTCGCCTATTGCATCTCCTCTATCTATATTGACCCAAAATAAAGTTAAGTTCTAATGGTCAGATTCCTGCGAGAAGAATTTTTAGGAGTTGAAGACTCGACTCACTTCAGCCCCAGTGTTAACGTTACCTGATGGTACAGATGGTTTTGTGGTCTATTGTGATGCCTTTAGAGTTAGTTTGAGTTGTGTGTAGATACAGAGTGATAAGGTCATAGCCTATGCCTCTAGACAGTTGAAACCTCATTAAAAGAATTACCCAACCCATGATCTGGAATTAGCTGCTGTGATATTTGCCCTGAAAATGTGGAGACACTATTTCATGTTGATACATTCACAAACCACAAAAGTTTCCAATATGTGTTTACGGCGAGGGAGTTAAATCTCTATTAGAGAAGGTGGTTAGAGTTATTGAAGGATTATGACATGAGTTTGTTGTACCATTTGGGTAAGGCCAATGTAGTGGCAGATGCCCTTATTAGGTTTACAATGGGCAGTGTTGCTCATGTGGAGAACGGTAAGAAAGAGTTAGCTCGAGAAGTTCATCGTTTGGCTAGATTAGGTATTAGGTTGGTTGATTCAGCTGAAGGGAATGTTTGGGTTCAGAGTAGTTCCGAATCTTCCCTAGTTTCGAAAGTAAAGGAGAAGCAAGATATAAATTCTAGTTTGGTCAAACTAAAAGTGTCAGTTAGTGACCAAAAGGAAAAGGTTTTATCACATGGGGTAGATGACATGTTGAGCTATCAAAGTATATTGTGTGTTCCATGTGTTGATGATTTGAGGCAGCGGATTATGGCAGAAGCACATGTTGCGCGATATTCTATTCATCCAGAAGCTAATCCTTGACATTTTTAAGGAATTCCACACGAAATGAACATCAATCATTCTAGAAGCTAATCCATGACATTTTTGGGACGAGTTTAAGCTAGGAAAATTGTGGGGTATTAAAGTATATCTCCCTTGGGAACATTCGTCCTCGAATATGGCTTGTTAAGCTGATAAAGGATGTAGGTGAGCTGAAACTTTAAAAATTCAATCATGAAGCTGAATTTTGAGTTGATTTCACTTTATTGACTATTAAGAACTAATTCATGCTTGGATTTTAGAACTCACTTGAGATTTACATGATACAATATTTAATATAAAATTGTGAAGTGCGAAATGCAACATTAAAAATTCCAAGAGTCACTAAGGATGGAATAAAATATGCAATTTCTCATTTAGGGATTATCCCTCCACAAGACACTTATAAGAAACAACGGAATAAGAGGCTTCATGGCATCACCAGGTACATTATGTAAGTACGAACCATGAGGTAACGAGACCAAGGTCATACAAAGGTATTACAGTGTCTGATATGGAATACTTGGAAAATTGAGATCAAGCTCTGAACACTTAAGAACTGTGTCATGACTAAATAGAAGAATCTGAAACTGATGACTGATGCATAGACTGAGCTGAATTCGCAAATTGCATAAATGTGAACATTTTACCTGGTGGAATGGCCTTACTTGTGAAACTTTTGATAGTAAGACTAAATGGAAAGATAGAAAACCATCGTAAGTTATCTGTCTAACTGATAAACTAAATCATTTGCTATACGTACTAAATCATATTGAAAGCTTATACTCAATTAGAGTATTTATTTAACATTCTTTGCAAGAAGTTCTAATAAAATTTAGGTATCAAAGAACCTTGGGCATGATCTGAATACGATATCTGAATGAGGAATAGAAACATTGATACAAATCAATAATATGGAACATAGACGTATAACACATACGTCTCATCAACACTTCTCAAATAGAACTACTAGGCTTTAGGAAATGCAACTTCTTACTTTCAAGCTCAGCAACACTTCTCAAATACTCCCTCAACATTATTATTCCCCTTGATTACCATACTCATTTGATTAAACTTATAATTCTCAAATAGGAATTGATAAATCCATCTACTAAAGTCTAAAATAAACTAAATCCTCACACCATGATCAAGCCTAACTCAAAATCAGAAGGTACAACATGCCAAACCCTAATACTAGTAGAAATAACATTATTCAAGATTTTATATCTTTTATGAGATCAGACCCTAAGCATAACATACGTTAACAGTTCAATGAATAACTCAAAACTCATAATATGGATTCACTAGTGCATATTGCATCCATCTACTTACACCCCATCTGGATATTCAAGCCTATCACTATAACCACATAAGAGCTTCTAGGCACCCAATCCACTTAGGAACTTTTCTCCTATTATCTAATGCCTTAATAAATATCAACTTTCATGCACTATGCTTAAGAAGACATACCATAATTCTTAACAAACCATGCCATGTATCAAATACATGGCTTTAAAACGAGCACACTATGATCTTTTGTCAACAAGAAATATTTACTCTCTTCCATCTAAACAATTGATCATCATCACTATCTTGAACAACGGAAAGGTCACATAAATGTTAGAACATGATGACCTGAAACAAGAAGGGATACTAAGAATAACTGGTCACTTTACTAAGGCATGAGGAATAGAGTATCAACATCATGGATTCATCAAGGAGATCTAAACTTAGGGCATACATGACATAAATTGAATTTCACTAGGATCATGAGTTTCTAAGAACTGTTCTTACTATGAATCATGAGTTCATACGAATCATAAGCTATTTAATATAAGACTGGCATTCATAGATTTCTGAGGAATGACTCAAATCACAGAGTGAAGCTGTTACTTACTTAATAGAATCTAAGAATGGACTTGAATATTCATAAAGTGTATAAGTGTTGTACTTTGAAATGGATCTATCATACAAGACATGGATTTAGTGTGATAATGACTGAAATCCAAGGAATACTCTAGAGTAAGAAGGGATCACTATCACATCACAACTCTTATTGACATGTGTCACAATCTAATTCTCAAAACTTGATTTGGCTCTGCACTATACCATCTCCCCCTTAGGTCAAAGATTATATTCTAAGCTTATGGTTCTACTCCATATCCTTGAGACTGAGCCATAATTTCTTTATTCTAATGTCTACACATAAATGCTAAATTCACAAGAATAAACTATATTTCAAACTTACGGACTTCATTCTTGAACATCCCTTTCATATACCATCCTTAACTTTCTATCTTTAATAATCATCATCAAAGATTTACACTATCATTTGCAAACATATCTACCTCACTAAACACAAAATTATAACCTACCAAGATCACACTTCTATACCTATATTTTCCCAAATCGTAAGAATCAAAATAATACTTAAAAGACTCAACACCATTTATCCAAAACTCTTAAACTTAGCTATTAAGAACACCATGTACTATATAACTAGCACATCTTCCTTCTACACATTATGAGTATTTACACATATATACACCTAAATTATATCCATATCTCTTAAAGCATCAATAAATCATCTTTATCATAGCCACCTAGAAAGGCCTACATTAACAATACTCAACTACCAAATACTTTATTAATATCCTTTACTTTTCTAACAAAGTAAATACCGTCAATAACCCCTTCCCTACTTGAAGAAAATAATAATTCACCTAAACTAATAACTCCTTCTCTACCTTCTACTAAACTAACGGACATGGATATATCACTTCTCTACTAACTCAATCATATGCAAAAGTTTATTTATATACATTAAATCAATCGCCTTTACCATCTTTCTTTTCACTACACTTCTAAACCTATACTTCTAACTATATAAATGTTCTACTACTTATAAATAATAACACTCTAGGTTTTCAATATCCCTTGAATGCAAACTATATTTAACAATCTAGGTTCATGCTATCTCCTCTTATGATTACTCTCTATATTGAAGGTGTTAATGAGGAATCTGAATACATATCTAACTCTGTCTCAACTGAAAGACTCATGGGGATGAAGAAATAAATTTCAACTTGAGGAACTTATAACACACTAGCAAGCTCCTCTCAATCCCCTTGTGTGACTTCTAAAGTTAATGATAGTAAATCAGAAAGCATTATCCAGAGAGGAATTGGAACTTGCTAATTATGTTATCTCAAGAATATAACATAGATGGAGAAGTATAAATTAACACACAAATCAAAAAATGTTTTGAAGGTACAACTTTACAACACGATCAAGAGTATGAAAGAAAGAAAAATTTTCTGAAATGCCCCGTAGCTTCTCGAAGAAATGTACAAATGTCTCCGTACCGTTCTACAAGACGCTACTCGACACAGCTTCATAGAAACCCTATGACATTTAAAATATGTTCTCTGATACCAAGTTTGTAACAATCCGAGGCTACCCCCTTGTCGTCACACGATGCTTAGAACCATAAGTGATCCTAACCTAACCCTTATGCTGGCATAACTCATGAGCAACTTAATAAAATACATAAGTTTGAAATAATAATATGGAAGATACATATTTTTTGAATATTATCAATACAAAGCTATATTAAAATGATATAACATTGATTATACAAAATAAAACAGGAATCAACTACATCAACTCTACTGGCTATCTATGAAGCCTTTACTAGTATTTACTATATATATTCGGGACATGACCCTCAAATATCCCTAATCCATATGACTGATAAAAGAAATTAAAAAGCTACTCAAACTATGACTAAATCAAACCCTTGAATCCAAAGGGCTCATCACCTATTGACTGAAAGCTAGAACTGTCTGATTATGATAGTGTATTATAGCTGGTACCTATATTATTAAATAAACTAGCACATAGAAATATATGTGGCTCAGTACTTTTGGAATGTACTAAGAATGGGTGAGTGGGGATGAATGCATAAGTAAAATAATAATTCAATATTTATACAAAATTTCAAAGGAATGCATGCTAAGTGTAAATGACTAACCTTGGCTCGAATAAAACACGTACTATGAAATAATAAAGCATGAGTATGTACAGAATAGATAATCTTCGCGAGTCATAACATTTATTTCTAAAAGTTGTACTTTTACTCATTCAGTTAGGAGTTTCTTCTAATCGACATAAACTATATGAGCCATCATAGTGTCTAACGTCTTACCTACGTTGGGGAGAGTTGTTCTACCTTTGCATCAAAATAGAGCCTTATCTAAAGTGATCACTAACTTAGACCATAATGAGCACTAAAACCTATAGTGGCTCGTAGTTCCGGGGAATGAGACATTAGAATTATACCAAACTTAGTGCTAAATATTACTCCCATACTTATTTCTCAGAACATTGTGAAATCCACCTTAAAATAGTAGACGGGTTTATAATGAAAATCAATTTTTCTTATCTTTCTTAAAATCTCAAACTATATGAACAATGTAAATTCCTTATCTTAGCTTAGAATTAAAAGATCAATTTCTTTCTTAAATAATGGTAAATAACTTATAAAAGAGGCTTAAAATTATAATCTTCTTGAAATATCAATACTTTGACTTAGGGCTTACGACACATGCTTTAAACTCATGTAAATTTGTAGAAAAACTTCATGATCAATATAATTCTTGAAATAATTCAACATTATGAAGTTACTGAAATCAATATTCATAATATCATGCTTAAAACTAAATTGGACATCTATAAAATCATATCACATGAATAAAGTTGTGAAAATAAACATGAAATTCAACGTTTAAATAACTTGTATCATCATAATCTTCAAAAAATAATAATCGGATTTGCACCCTAAATTGAAAGTCATATAAATTCGACGTTAGAAAATAGTTTTGGGCACAAATATGAAAGGAGTATCCTTGTTCATAACCCTAGATACCTTAATTGATTAAGAATTCATGCAAAGATTGAACCTTTAATCTTGAATTGCTTGATTTTTTTGTGAAAAGCACTTGAATTTTGTTCTTGGGAATGGAATAGGGCTTTTGAGTTACTTACTTGATACTTAGGGTTAAGAGAGTTGAGTTTATGCGTTTAATCTATAATATATTAAAAGTGTGAAGCCCCTTAAAAAATTGAGTTGAACTTTTTGTCCTTTAGTAAAAGACTATCTTTTTGACAAAACTGTGTTTTCACTATTTTTCAATTTATTATTTAATTAATTTTATTGTATTAACTAGAATCCTAAAATATGTCGGACTACTAAATTATATGTAAGGAGAAATAATTAATATATTTCTTTGTACTGATCTTTTAGAAAAATACTGCTAAAATAGGATAGAAAAATAATCCTAAAATAGGACTCTAATATGAAAATATTTCTATAAATATTGAGATGCATGCATGTTAAACTAGACAAGAAACTAATATACATAATGTGAAAATATGATTGATGCTCATCTAACTTGATTCGGTTGCATGTCTGGATGGATGCCTAATTTTCTAACCCTCAACTTCTTCACAGTTTTTATTAACATAATAGAATTCAACGTGTGTGTATATACATATATCTTCTTTATTTTAATTCAAGTCATTTTTTAGTGTAAAAATTTTTGCTTATATAAGAATTATTTTCATCAAAACTGAAGCTTTGTGATCACTATTGTATTATTTTGTTGTAGTTTACAGTCATAGATGAATTTATAGGTAATAAATGAATGTCGGTCGGCTTTACAAATTTTTTTTAGGTAAATGTTAGGTTTTATTGTATTATTTTTATATCTATGTTTTGAGATTTTTTTCGTGTAAAGATAAATTTTAGTTGTAGTATTTTTACATCGCTATTATCATATTATTTTGTTATAGTTTACAGGTGGTAGATGAGTATTAGATGGCTTTGAAGAAATTTTGGGGTAAAGGTTAGATTTGTTTATATTGTTTTGATATCTCTATCATCGTATTATTTTGTTGTAGTTTTCAGGTGGTAGATCAATGTTAATCGACTTTGCGAAATTTTTCGGTAAAGGTTAGGTTTAATTAAATAAATTCTCCAAAAGATGTTAAATTTGACTATTGTCTTTATCTTTATTATTTAAGCAAATATCTTATTTAGTATAATATTTAAACTCAATAAACATGCTAAGGTACATACACTAAAACTAGTTTCTCATAAAAACGTTTTGATGTGATTAGGGTCCGTTTAGGGTGTGAAATGACTTTAACACCCTTGATCTAGATAAAAATGGAGTGTTTTTGGCATTGGGCAATGGTTTATATGACTCCAAGTCAATCCACCAAACTATGGTTGGGCGGAGCATATTACCAATCGCCTAAGTTTGATTGGGCGACGCCTGACCAATCATACACCCTTACTGCCTCTCACGAAAAAAGGAATAACTTTTCGCTCAAGTATCAGATTAAGGTAAAATTGGTATCGTTGCAAAGAAAATTCAATTATGTACAATTTGGTTGGTCTTAGGGGGAAAAATTCTACATACACAAAAATTTATAAACTTTCAAAGCTGACCCTTGCAGAATCAAACACCAAACTTTGGATGAATCAAAGGTTCTTAGCTCAACTTGGCTCTAAGTGATTTCTATGAACATTCTCACCTAATAGACACTTCACACACTAGGATAATTATCATGAAACTTATATTAACATGGGAATAATTTATATTAGGGATTATATATATAAGAACAATGGTTAGAATTCTAGCACAAAAATACAAGATGTTACAGGATGTAGCTTTGGTTAAGTTTCTATGTTGGAACCACAAGTTGGAAGAAGCTACTTGGAAAACTTAAGAGGAAATGAAGTCTAATTATTCACATTTATTTTCTGCTACGGATGTTCGTGTGGAAGGTTTGTGTTCTTGAACACATCTTTATTTCCTTAGTTTGTTACAGGAAGTATTGATTGCTTGAATCATTGTATTATGGCTTAAATGCATGAGTAGAAGCATCAAAGGTGTGTGAATCACATTTTTGCTACCTTGACCATTATTCACGAATAAATGATCTAAGTTGGGGAGATTGAAATACCATTGCTCTTGACCCTTTGAAAAAAATTCCTGAGTTTTTGAGTTTCTAGATAGGGTACGGTTAGAGTATACCAGTCGAATGCTTAGGTCTGAATTAGGGTCCATATCTCGTGTGTTCATGAATAATTTTTGATTTATTTTTTTTCCTAGGTATGACTAGGATCGTAAAATTCATTTGATAGCAATAATTCGTATATGATTTTGTCGTATGATGCTCTAAACTTAATCTAGAGAATTTTGTTTGGGGTGCGAGTCACACGGTACCAAACATATGCTAAGATACGAGGTTATCATAAGGGGTCGTATGTTTACCAGTGTGGGGTTCAAAGGTGAGGTCTAGCATATGAGATAAGGTACCACTCGTACTCTAGCGTATAGTTACGGAGGTAGACGATACCCTCCCTTGAGTCAATTTTTAGATTTTAAGATGGGGGTATTCTAAACATTTCCCACCCAACACCATTAAGTCTCCATGTGTTAAATTTTTTGTGGCCTCTCGTAACATACTACTGAAAGATTAAACACTCCAAAAAAACATTCTAACTTACTCTTGGAGATGTGAGGCTAGGATTTCTACAAGTGTTCATTTATAGGCTAAAGAGGTCAAGTTCTTTTAGAGAGTCATCTTGTATAAGGTGTGTGACTCTTCCCTCATTGTTATTTCATAAATTTCATGTGTTTTAAATCCTAATTATGATTCTTAAATTGTTGTTTTGAAAACCAATGTTGACGGTTTTATGCATATTGTTGAGTATTGTTTACTCCTAGTTTAAGTTGTGTGTATGAATGATTTTGGTGATGGTTTGAACATGTGGTTGCTTGGTATTTTTTTTTAATAATTTTTTAATGGTTTACCTTAAATTGAATGGTTTACACTTTGGTTTTTGTCTTGGTATGCCCTCAAATTGTTTGTAAATATTAATAAGAGAATGAAATAGTCACATGATAATGTTGTTTTGAATTAAGCCTTGGCCTAATGATTATAAATTCCTGGTAAATGGTTTGAAAGGCCTTTTTGGATCTGCAATTAACTAAATAGTAACCTTGGTTGTTAAATTGCTAATGGGTTTGAGTCCTTAAATACCTACTTGAATTATGTCTTTGTTAGATAATTGTTTCGAGTCCCTAAATTTTGAATTGAACAAGTGTCTTTGCTAGATTATGGGTTCGAGTCCTAAAGTCAATTGAATGAACAAACGGTTGATAATGATAATGGCATATGGTATACTTGCAAGTATTTTTGGTATGATTATATAAAAATAATGCCTTTTGTAAGTAATTGACTTATTGATTGTGTATGTGGAATGACGGTTTTAAATTGGGCTAAATGGCAGAGTGTTCAGTCGAACCATGAAAGTGGAGTCACCTTGATTATGCCGGGTGGTTTGAGTCCACCATATAAGCATTAAGGTTATGGATACTCTCTGGTTCATACAGCTATACGTACTAGGGCCCTTCCATCTAGTGGAAGGTTAAGCCCATATGGATCATGGGTTCCTTCTCCTAGGATGGTCGTGCTACACAGCCTAGGTTAATGGTTTCAAAAGTTCATGTTAATATTTATCCCTATCTCGGCATGACATACTTATACATATATATATATGTGTGTGTGCGCACAAATTGATTGGTTTTGAACCGTTGGCACTATTTTATCCTTATCCTTTAGTTACTTGCTAGAGTTCACTCGATAATCCTTCTTAGGAAAGCTATAAACCCACGCGATGAAGGAGTTTGTCATACAACAACTTTGGCTCAGTAGAATTGGGACGTTGGATACAACTTGTGCTAACTTGAAGTGGTGAGCTTCCATACTTTGGAAGCCTCCATTTATTGTTTTGGATTTTTTTTGTTTTTCATTAGTTTATTTTAGAAATCAGTTTTGGCCATGTTTGGGGGCATGTTCTGACCTATTTAATTTTTGATAGAGGCTTTATGGACTTACCATGGGTTTGTATGGGAGATGTCGGTAGTGGGATTAGCCTTCGTATTTACATTGGTATTGGGGCTGATACCATATGTCTGTATTATTTGTTTGTCCATCCTTTCTCAATATATTGTGGAATGGTTTTGTTATGGATTGGATTGTTATTAAGGTTTTGGTCATGATTATTTGATTGGGTATTGGAGTGGTCGGACTAGGTCGGGTTGGTCTCGGTCGTTAACCTACCCCAGAGATTTAGTGTTGTTCGACCTATTATCTTGTTATATGTTCAAAATTTATCAAATTTTGTATGTATGAATAGATGGTTGGCATGGGAAATATGGTGGTCTCTGGTCCGTATTAGGCTTGAGATGCAAATTACAATAAGTCCTTGGTTCAGGTCGTGTCATTGAGGTTGAGGCTGCTCCCCTTCTCATTTTCCAGAGAAGCTTCACTATGGTTGTGGGAACTTTCTCGAGGCTCAATAACAACTTTGTATGAGTTATGACAGTAGTTTCTTGATTGTTTATTTCAACCTTCGAGGATGTTGCAGATGAAAGATGATATTCAGAATTTTAGGCAGTTTCCTTCAAAATTTATGTATGAAGCATAATTTTGATTCAAGAAGAAACTGATTTTCATGCCTCGTCATTGGATCCCAGGGATGAAATTTTTAAGAAAGATTTAATTGATCCCTTACTATCAATGTTATGGTAATGACAGATACCATCATTAGAGGTAAATTTATGAGACTATGTCGGGAGGTAGCTTCTAATATTTTAGACCAGTTCTCTGTCATAAACTGAGGATGGCATACTCGGGGTGCTGAAAGAGGTGTTGGAACGTACACAATTAGGGGATCTAGTGATCATAGACTGGTTTAATATGTAGTAGAACACAATAGCTCAGAACTGAGACTGGGGGTGCTTACTAAGTAGTTTGAAGTAATAAATTTATACAAAGTGAATGGTAGAAGCACAGGGTTCGTCTTCCAGAGCTTATAAGTCTTAATTAGAAGAGGAGGCCAAGTATCTTTATCGTTAGTTGGCATATATCCGAGCCCAATGGCAATTAAATCAAGTAAAAACTAGTATGGTGATAGATAAAAAGGCTGCAGTAGGGAGAGAGATAGTGAATTGCATATAAGGGATAACTATAGATAGAAGCAACTTGCATAGAAGGAATGACTATAAAGAGAAAGGAGATAGGTATATTCTACAAACAAGACGGAATATAAAATCTAGAATGAAGGCGATGTTGACCAAACTAGTGAAGGGGAAAGAGAGTCAAGAGTCTAGACTTAGAGAGATCAAATAAGATATTTTAGGCCTAACACAGAAGGTTGAGCCTCATACAACTGCAATCAAGCAGTTAGTGCACCTGTTCGAGCAAATGTCGACAAGACAGATTCAGAGGCATCCTCTTACCCTCCTAAGTAACACTGTTCAAAATCCAAAATCTAACTGTCATTTTATTGCAATTACCACATGGTGTGGTATAACTACAGTGGATTCTCCTTTCCCTGCTGTAGAAATTCCAAGGGATTACAAAGCTGCTATTAATGAATCGCCTATTTTAGTGTTAGAAAATGCAACAGATGGTGAAGGTAAAGCTGGCAAGGATAAATATACAAGGGAGGTAAGTGATCTAGTAATATAGTTGATCCAACGATCACCCCCACCTTTTTGTCAATGGCTAAAATAGAAAAAAGAGGAAGGGAAATTTGAAAAGTTTATTAAAATGCTAAAAGACTTGAACTTGAATACCATAGCCCTCAAAGCATTCGATTCCTTGGTATGCCAGGTTAACGAAAGAGTTAGTGACTAAGAAGCATACTGTGAGTTTTGAGGATGTTGGTGGACTGTACCATTATGGTGAAGTTACATTTTGATCGCTGGCCTAGAAAAAGGGTGATCCCAGTGCATTCACAATTCCATGTACTATTGGGACATCCCCATTTGATAGAGATCTATATGACTTAGGGGACAACATAAATTTAATGTCGCTATCCATGATTAGAAAATTATGTTTGAGCCCTCCTGAGCCTATTAGTATGTGACTATTGGTGGCTGACTGCATGGTCAAGAAGTGCGTTGGCATATCATTTGATATGTTGGTAAGAGGTAATCACCTCATATTTCTAGCTGACATTGTAATTTTAGATTGTGAGTTTGATTTCAGGATGCCTATAATTTTTTGATGACCATTTATAGACACGAGAATAGCTATGGTCGACATGGAAAAGGGGGAACGCAATTTCAGAGTCAATATGGAAGAAGTCACATTCAATGTCCAAAGAACGATGAAGCAGCCAAATGGCATAAGAGAGTATCAATGATTGACTATATTTATGGCCAAGAAGGGTACTCTTTTAGGTATCTTTATGAATTCTTAATATTTAAGATACCAATATCGTGCCACAACATTAAATAAAGTGATTCATGGGAGGCAAACCGTTGGCTTTTTTGTGAAGTCTTACAAACCAACATATAAAGCCACATCATACCACAATGCTAAATCAAGAACTGGGTGAGAGGCAACCCACTATTTTAGTGTTCACTTTGTTAGATTTGTTTTTATAGGTCTATCCCTTATTGAATGACACAAAATGCTGTAAAATACTACATTAACTATCTTCCATGTAAGGGGACTTTTTGACTAACTTATCAAGGTCACAGGCCACGCATGGTCCAGGTAAGTTGCGCTTAATTAGAAAGGTGAAATTTTAACGAGTTTTGGGAAATATTTATAGACTTTTACATATGAAACTACTTATAGTGTAAAAAATACCATTCATGACCACACAGGTCGCTGAGTAAATAGCCAAATAAAAAGTCCATAGAACAGGGGATTTTTCAAAAAAAGACGGTCCCACATAAGGTCCCAACATATGTATCATATACTACATATGGCAAGTATGTTGGTCCCATAACTGGGCAACTTTTGGGACCAAATTTTATTTAAAATCATAGGCCCATCAATGCTTTAAAATACCCTAAAATGGCCCCATTGATATTTAAGACCTATTTTACTCATTTTTTGCATAACATCTCCTTAAAATTAATCTTCTCTCTTAAAAAATTCAATTTCCCTTTCAACTTTTGAATTACCCACATTCCCACTCATAAGTAAAGCTTAAATTTACACCAGTTTGATGTACTAACTTGTTCGAAAGCACCAAATACACTCTAAATTGTTGGTTTTGCTTCACTTCTTCATTTTTCACTCCATGATTTTCAGAGAAAAGGTAACATTCTTGGCTTCTAGTGGTGGTCACTTGAGTTATATATTAAATAAGCAAGTTGTTATCATTATGCGTATGCAAAGTATGTAGAATTCATCATGCTTGTTTGTAGGAGCCTTGAAATAGATAAAAATATTAATATAAGGCATTGTCGTTTAATTAAATCTTAAGATTATGCCCTAAATGAGAGATAAACTTGAAATAGTATAGGTGTACCAAATATTTAGAATGATAGTTTATATTGAAAAATATAATTTTTGGTGTATATGTTCACATTGGACTTTTTGGACCTGAGTACGAATATAGGGATGTGAAAATTTAAGGAAAATTCAAAATTATCAAATTTTAAGTTTTTCTTTGAATTTTGCAATCCTTCATTCTATGTTAGAAATTAACGCTTGGATTTTTTAGATACACATAACTCCCAAAGATAAAAATAAGAAGGTTTCTATATCGAGAAGATTGGATAAGTCCCCCAAGCCTAATGGCTTGGTTGAGGAGCACCCTATTTCACAACTCAGGCAGTATGACATGATGAGTGACTAGAGAAAAGTTACAAGAGGCGGATAAGACTATTATTTTGGGAACCATAGGCGTGTAGATTTCAAATGACTTACACTAGGGATGAAGTCCATCCTTTACTCGGTAGGACTCAGACTAAGGCAATTCAAGATGTCTATGATGCCTAGGTAGCTCTAGCCTATAAGGGGATGATGTCCATCTAGAGATAACCCCCATACTCTCTTCCACTAAATGAAGATGATGTTGAGGATGAGCCAGAGTCAGAGCCAACTCTGCAGGTTGACAAAAAAGACCCCCAGTCTTATGAGGAGACCGAGGATGAGCCTGAGGCTGCAATCCTGGAAGATTCATCAATAGTACCCCAGTCTAAAAAGGGTATGGCTGTTCATAAGCAGCCGTCAGGTGAACCCCAGTCAATGAGGGATATAACAGTCTTCTCATTAGGTCTAAGTTGAAGATTTGGAGGCACCAATATAGTAGAGATAGAGTCTTTCCCTTACATATATCTCAGAGGTACCTCTTAAGGAGGTAAAATTAAAATGGTATATGGAGAGACTTTGGTTGATATTCGATAGAGATAGCTATGTTACAGAGATTGATTTACCCAAGAGGTTCATTTATGAGGAGTACAGGATTGAGCTGTTTGGTTTAAGCATAGCACCAGAATTTTGGGATAGGTTTTATCATTATCAGTTAGAGTGGATAACTAGACCACTCTATTCTTATAGCCCGACCTTGGTGCATGAGTTCTATACGTCATATAATGCCATAATAGCTATTACTATGCCTTGACTTAGAGGACTTTGAGGCATACCGAGAAACCACAGCTTGAGTATACACTGTTAAAAGAGGTCATGGTTGATATATTAGTGGCAACCATCCATCAAATTCTCTTTGGCCCATACTATATATCTCCAACATCCACAGTAGAGTGTGATTATACATTGAGAGTCTCACGTGACAACAATATTATGAGTGATTTTGAGCATAAACATGAGAGAGTTTATTTGGTGAGGTGAATTTTTGGTTGCATTTCCTCTTTAGGTGATGAGACCCTTTTGGATCAAAGAGAAGGGAATGAAAAAGAAGGAAACATATACTTTTGCTTCCATGTTTTTCTGGTTACTTATTAGATATTGATTGTGTCTGACTACGTCATAAACTATATTGAACTTAGAGGGTGGTGATCTAATTGATAGCATGATGGTCGGGTATGACATTATTTTTCACCCATCATTCACCATGAGATTCATGAGGGAGCCTTTGATGATACCATAGCTTTGCCATTCCCATATCTTATATAGAGATTGTGTGATGATGTTAATGTACTAGAGATAGAAGGAGCTGATGAGAGATTACATCTGACAGTCACTGCATATATTATGATGATAAAGGTTCTGGTATGTCTAAAATATCCAAGGATACCTAGTGCATTGCTGCAATACCTCAGGCAAAAACTGAGGGCCCTTTAGTTTCCATAGAGCCTAATGAGGTATAGAGAGATGATGTGGGAGCTAGTATAAATTTTAAGATAAGGGAGCAGAGAGAGGACCCTGAGGCTAGTACACAGGGTGAGGTGACCCAAAGATATCTACATCAGCCCCATCTTTTACCTCAGAGCTGGTGAGTGTATCTTTAGAGCCTAGTGAACCATCCACTTTAGCTGCTGCATCAGGTATGGTTTTAGTATCTTTTTCATTCTGGTAAAGCATATTTTACTACTATAGTGTCACCATTAGCTGACTAGAGAATATGGAGGCAGAGGTGGTGACTTTGTATGAGAAGATCTGGCCATGGTCCAAAACAGACAAAAGACGTTGGGGGCTAGATGGGAGTCTGCACACGTAACTCCAATTTAATAGTTACGTAATGAGTTACAATCATGTAGTGATTTATTCAACGGACATGTGGAAGCCAGGTTCACAGTGATTGATATGTCACTTCTAGGAAGCACTAAAGGGGAGATGGATACTTTGAATTTAAAGGTACGATCACTCATAGAGAGCCACATGATAGTGATCCCTCCCATCATACCCTTAGATATTTAGGTGATTCTACTGAGTTGCCCAAGACCCTTTGATTTATTTGTGGAGAATGATGTATCGGTCCTCATAGTTTAGACCAAAAGAGGCTGAGCAGAGGAGTTGTAGGATCCAAACATGTCATATAGTCATGCCCTGAAAAGGGCCACCCATGATTCACATAAGACTTATTTATTGGATGGTTTAGGAATGAAGCAATAGCAGTAGGTTCATTTTTCCAGTAGTGCACTGCCACCACCAATGCCTCCACCAGTGTATATACCACCACATGGTGTTTATGATAAAACAAACTCTTAGTGCATCCCAAGTATGTTCTTACTTCCCTTTGTTTTGCATATTGGGTATTGTGCATAGTCTTTTAGTTGAGGGTCAGATAAACCAAAGCCTCTACATGTATTTTTTGTCATGCTTTATTTCCTATCATCTATGATATTGTTGAAAAACCAACATGTCGAGGTTTAAATTTTTTTCGTGATGTGTTTTGTTTCGTATTCTGATGTGTTTTATTATGTAATTAGGAGATTTTAAGTATCTAGGGTAGTTGACATGTTTTGATTTTGATTTTTGAGAAAAATGTTACCCCTCAAAAAATTAGTTTTTGAACTCATGTGATATATATATGTGTGACCATAGTGTATCTTGTTATGCCATTAGTATTAGGTAATGATAACCATAGCTAGATATTGCAAGAACCAGATTGGTTTTGTAGCTTTGAAATATAATCTTATGCCATGTATGTGAGAGATACTTCCTTGTTTCCTTTGTATTTTAAATCCAGAACTTGCACGGTTTGTCTTGCATAGGTTTTAGGATAGCTGGTTAGGAAAGGATCCTAGGCAGTTTTTCTTTTAAACCCAATTATAGCCAAAATGACCTTCCCAATGTGTATTAGTACCCCTCATCCTTGTTTTAATCCTTATAGCCTATTTATTTATCTATTTTTACCTTTAACCTTCTTATTTGTGTTACAATGAACCTATTTTGGCCCTGGACCTCCTTGGGCATTGTACACCTCAACTTAGGTAAATTACCTAAGTTGAGGGGGGTATCATAGGGGTGCATAATATAAAGTGAGTATGAAGAAATAAGAAATAAAATAAAATAAAAAAAAGGGATGAGTATGGTAGCCAAAGAAAAAGATTGTGAAAAAGAATAAACAAGAAAACCACCCAACCTGAATGTTCTTTAATTTAAAAATAGAGAAATAAGGGAGAAAATAAAGTCAAAAATAGTTGATAGGTGAGACCACACAGTAGTGTAGTGCCAACAAGGCTTAGTCACTTTATATCCATAGGTACCATACCAAGATCAAACCTAAATTATAAGACAAGAAAAGTGCTATAGTAATCCTGACTTGACTACTTAAAAGATTAGGAAAAGAAAAAAGGGCAAGCCTATGGTATTTGACATGCATTGACTGTAACTTCTTTTTGAGTGTGAATATCTATTGACTGTCCATATAGTAACATAGGTTATTTCATATATCGGTGAGGGGGACTTTTTTGATATGAGGGTACATAGGTTGTATTGCTAGTTGCACACTTTTTTGGGTAGGTGTAACTTGTACATATGCATATGTAACGCCCCAGAAATAGGTCCTGAGATGTCACACAGTGCTCAAGACTATGAGTAGTCTCAAGATAACCCTGTAAGCCTTATAATAGATTTGGAACTCATATTAAGGTAAACTAATCAAGCAACAATACTGAATTATATCAAAACTGAATCAACTGAATATACTGTCTGAACAACTAATATTGAAAGTCTGAATTATAGCTAGTTGTCCGACAAGCCTCAACTAGTAAGAACCAGTTAGTTGTTAGAACAAATGCCTAACTGACTTGAACTGTACTGAAAATAACTAATAAAATACTACGAAAGATAAAAATCTGAATAAATGGGTCCTCGAACCATGAGGACTCATCAATTGTCAGGATGAAGATAAAGATGCCTAAAATCACTCACACTGCTGAGACAGAACACCTAAACCTACATTATTAAACAATGTAGCACATAAAGATATATGTGGATTAGTACTTTGAGGATGTATTGAGCATGTGGAGGTGAATGTATACTTAAAATGATATATCACTGTTCATCAAAATTTATAGAGAATGCATGTTATAGGTAATTACTCATATGGCTTGAATAACTGAAAACTAAAAATCATTAATCACCAATACAAAACATACTGTGTAAATCTGGTGAGCCATCACATTTAATGTCTAAAAGATGATTTGTTATCTCTTATTCTTTTCTGTTAGGCTGTAGGAAAATTCTTTCAAAAACTTTTTTGTTCTTCTTTACTGGTAGGGAATTCTTTCAAAAGATGTTCTGTAAGGTTTTAAGATGTAGGGAGGTTCTTCTAATCGACATACACATTTTGAGCTATCATAGTGTCCAACATCTAGTTCCCCTAAGGGGAAAACCTCGCGTTGGTGAGCGGTGTCATAATCTTGCTAAAGAGTATAACCTAAGCTAAGAGATCACATCTGTAATTGTTATCCATATAGAAATGAAAATAACTGAATCTGTATCTACATTGGCTCATAGTTCTAGAAAAGTAGGATGCACTAAACCCACACTTCCCGCTCGGTGCTAAATACTACTCCCTTTTATCTGTATGCTCATTCTGTAGGAAATCCACTTTAAAAGTCATAATGATTTATATTGAAAGTTGACTGTACATTTGTTTATTTGAACTGAAATTTAAGCTATGAATGGATTCCATATCTTTAGCTAAAAATCAAAAGATCAAATATTTATTTAAAACTGATCATAAGCATATCATGGAATGATTAAAAGCATAATTTCATGGATTATCATTATCAAAGCTAGGGCTTAGTAACCCATATTTCAAAATCAAGGCAATCTTTCATAAATCATAGTCAATAGCAAAAATCATGGCATTTTTACACAATTCTAGTCGTAATAATGTAATACAATCCTCAATATATGTAAAATAATTCAAACGTAAGGGCATGTAAAAATAAAGAGGGAATTCATCATTTAAATTTCTTGTAATAGCATAGTCTTTAATATAAATCATTGGGTATGAACCCTAAATTGAAATTCAAGTATTTTCATGTTAAAACATAATTAAAAGCATGTTTTGAGCACAAGGATAAAATAATTATCCTTGTTCAAAACCCCACATACCTTAATTGATGAACTAGATAAAGGAACTTGATTTTTGATTCCCATTTGTGCTTTGAAGATTGATTCTTGAAATTCTTGAATTGGAAATCTTGAATTTTGGGTTATCTTGAAAAAAGGATAGTGGAATTTGGATGTCTTGGGGATTAAGTATTGAAGCTCTAGGGTTTCTTTGAGAGAATGTTGATGAATAATTGGGTATAATTTGATTATAATAGTTGAAATCTTCGGTTTTTCACGAATTGGTGGATTGGGAAAAGACCAAACTACCCTTTAAAAATCAACTTCGGAATTGGAATCCCGATTTTGGCAGGCGGCGTGATGCGGTGGTTATTGCAATGCCATTCTAGACATGGGATAAAAGAGATTATTCCCCTTGGAGTGACGCGGTGAAATATCATTGGGCTTACTGGATAAGGGACAAGCCACATTTTAACAATCACCGCGATGCAGTGAAATTGCCTCGCCTCACTAGCTAAGGGATGAGTGCGAAATTGCACTTCTCTATGACCCGGTACCCGCTCCACCATGATTCTTGGTGAGACACAGGCCTATAACGGTAGGTTACTTGAAAAGGGACAATTTCCATTTTTGCCACCACCTCGACGCGGTAACATCGCGGTGAGCCACTACATTTTACTAAAAGAGCCATAATTTCTCACCCGGGTATCAGATTAAGGGGAATTTGATATCGTTGGAAATCTAATTAAATTATCTACCCATTGGTTGGTCAATAGCTCAAAAATTCTTTCCAAAAAAAAAAAAGATTCGATCATTTGAAGACAACTATGGAAACGTTCTTCTAAAGAATTAAATCGGTAAAGGATATTTTTATTCGTCTAATAAGTAGGAGTTACTCGAGGACTTAATATACATCAAATTCATTTATAAAACCACCAAAAAACCAAAAAAAATTTCTCATGAGTTTGAACTAAGGTTCTATTAGAAATTTGAATTTTTGGGGTATTACAATATCTACCCCTTGGAAACATTCGCCCTCGAATAAGACTAATTAAGCTGAGAGACTGAGGAACTGAGACTATAAACTTATATGTACAATTGAGGCATGAGTAAACTGATTTGCAAATAGAAGAATTATAGAGTGAATGACTATACAAAGCTGAAACTTGGAATGAAAAAAAGATAATCTGAGGAAACTTATTGCCTTAAACTGAATCTGAATTTGCAGCGAAAAGATGAGGGTACTTGGTTTGCATACCTGCTTTTGCTTCCCAAATGGCTCCCTCAATAGACTAATTCTTCCAAAGAACTTTGACCAAAGAAACTTCTTTGTTCTGTGGTCTACGAATTGGGTGATCAACGATCTCAACTTGCATCTTTTCATAAGAGATACTATCGCAAATATCTATGCTTTATTAGGTTACTATAGTTGCTGGATCACCAATACACTTTTTTAACAAGGACACATGGAAAACAGGGTGAACGTATGACAAATCTGCAGGCAACTCAAGCTCGTATGCCACTTGTCCAACACGATTTAATAACCTGTAGGGGCTAACATAGCGGGGACTAAGCTTTCCATTTTTACCAAATATCTTCACCCCCTACATGGGTAAAACCTTTAAATACACTAAGTCATCAACTTCAAACTCAGGATCTCTTCTCCTCACATCAGCATAAGAGTTCTGACGACTATAAGCAATTTTCAACCTTTCTCAAATCAACTGGACTTTCTCTATAGCATCTAACACAACATTTGGCCCAATCAATGTGACCTCACCCACTTTGAACCATCCGATAGGTGACCTAAATATCCTTTCTTAAAAATCCTCAAATAGGGCAATCTTAATGCTAGCATGGTAATTGTTATTGTAGGCAAACTCAATCAATGAAAAATTCTCATCCCAATTACCCTTGAAATCAAGCACACATGCCTTCAACATATCTTCAAGAGTATGAATGGTCCAATCTGCCTTAGCATATGTCTAAGGATAAAAAGCCAAACTAAGATAATCTTGGGTACCAAGACCTTTCTGAATGGCTTTCCAAAAGTGAGGTAAACTAAGTACCCTTATCTGAAATTTGAGAAGAAGAAACTCCATGCAATCTAACTTAAACTCAAATATACAACTTAGCATAATCTTTAGCTGAGTAGGATGTATGAACTATCAAGAAAAGGGTGGATTTGGTCAACCTGTCTATAATAACCCAAATGGAATCATATTGAGGACGCGAATGAGGTAACCCTGTTAAAAAATCCATGTTTACCTCTTCCCACTTCCAAGTGGGGATACTAAACTCTTTTAAATTGTAACTAGGACTTTAGTGCTTCAACTTAACCTATTGAAAAACTAAACACTTAGCTACGAACTCTGCAATATCCTTCTTCATACCACTCCACCAATAGACTTCCCGTAAGTCTTAGTACATCTTAGTAGCACTAGGGTGAATGGAGTAACGAGCACCATGCGTTTCAACCATTATCTTCTATCTCAAATCATTAACACATGACATATATAATCTACTCTGGTATCTCAACACACCATCTCTTCGTTGGGAGAAAACATCTACCTTATAATATCTAACCGACTCCTTAAACTTAACTAGGATGAGATCTTGATTTTGTTTCTTCTTTACCTCAGAATCAAAATAAGATTTTGCACAACTCTGAACCCAAACATTACCCTTAGCCGAATAAACTAAACGAACACCCAATCTAAAAAATTAATGAACTTCTCCTACTAATACATTCTTATCACCTTCTACCTGAGCAACACTACCCATAGACAATCTACTAAGGGTGTCTGCCCCTACATTGGCCTTGCATGGATGATAAAAACACTTATACCATAATACTTCAACATTTCCAACCACCTTCTCTAATGGAGATTAAACTCTCTCTACGTTACTACAAACTTTTATGGACTGTAAACACATCAACATGCACCCATGAAGATAGTTCCTCCAGATTTGTAATGATAACACAATAACACCTAATACAAGATCATGATTAGGGTAGTTCTTTTCGTGAGGCTTAAGCTAATTAGAAGAATAGGATATTACCTTACCTCTTTGCATAAAAAACACAATCCAAACCAACTCTAGAGGTATCAAAATAGACAAAAAGCCCATTTGTACCATTATGTAATGCTAGGCTGGGTCTGAAGTAAGTCGAGTATTCAACTTCTTAAAACACTTCTCAAAAGAATCTGACCACTGAAACATAACTTTCTTATTTGTCAAGTTGGTCATGGGAGATGAGATGGATAAAAAACTTTCAACAAGCCATCTATAATAGCCAGCTAAACCCAAGAAACTTCTGATATCTAATGGAGAAATGGGCCTAGGCCAGTTTCTTCCTACTTCAGTTTTTTGCGGATCAACTCTAATGCCGTCACCAAAAATAATATGACCGAGGAAAGATACTGACCTTGGCCAAAATTTACACTTTTTGAATTTGGCAAACAACTAGTGATCTCTAAGAGTTTGAAACACAATTCTAAGATAGTCTGCATGGTTATCCTCACTACAAAAATATACAAGGATTACATCGATAAAGAATATGAAAAACATGTCAAGGTACTAATTGAACACATGGTTCATCAAGTTCATAAATATTGTTGGGGCATTTATTAGCCTAAAATACATGACTAGGAATTCTAAATGACCATAATGGGTTCTAAATGTTGTCTTTGAGATATGACATTCCCTTACTCTAAGCTGATGATAACCGGATCTAAGGTCTATATTTGAGAAATAACTTGCACCTTGGATTTGATCAAATAAGTCATCAATTCTCGGAAGAGGATATCAATTTTTAACTGCAACTTTATTCAGCTGACGATAGTCAATGCATATTCACGAAGAACTATCTTTCTTATGCATGAATAGAATGGGAGCTCCCATGGAGAAAATTTGGGCCTTATGAAACCCTTATCTAAGAGGTCCTTGAGTTTCTCCTTAAACCCATTAAGCTCGACAGGATCCATATGATATGGCGGAATGAGATAGGCTGAGTATCAGGACGAAGATCAATTCTAAATTCTATTTCCCTTTGGGGAGATATCCATGACGACTCTTTATGAAAAACTTCCCAAAACTAATTTACTACCCGAACTGACTGAATGGTTTGAGTCTCAGATTTAGAATCTTTGACTAAAGCTAAATGATAGATACACCCTTTTGATCTCAACGTTTTAGCTTTAAGATAGGGTATGACAACTTAATTACCTTTCCACTCAAAGAATAGATCATCAAGAAAGTAAAACTTCATCACTCTTGTATGACATTCTCTAGATGCATAACAATAATGGAGCCAATCCATACTAAGAATAAGATCAAAGTCAACCATGTCTAATTCTATCAAATCTGTTAACATGATCCTATGAAGGAAAGTGATAGGATACTTTTAATAGATCTGTTTGGTAATAACTGAATCACTTACTGGAGTAGAAATGGAGAAGGGCTTAAAAAGATTTATAGGAACAATTCCATAATTTATCATAACTAATAGAGTCACATCAGAGAAATTTAACCCAAGGTGTAACAGGACATAAACATCAAAGATACGAAGCTTACCGGTAATAAGATTTGGTGAACTCTCCTACTCTTGGAGAGATGGTAAAGCATTAAACTTATTTTTGCACTGACCGCCTCCAATTTTTGATGATGCGCCCTGAGGAGGGGCTGGGCGACCTATGGGAGCTGGTGCACTAGTATCTCAGATGAACATCCTTACTTTTCTGCTTAGCATACGGGCACTCTTTTATTCCGTGGCCCAACTTTCCACATCTAAAACAACCTTTATAACCCAAAAAATACTCACTAAAATGGTTCTTACCATATCTAACACATGCAAGATAAGTATGCCTTCCACCCACACTATTCTTAGACCTGGACATAGAAGTCCTACCCCACTACTTCTGCTTGGTTTTAGGCGTGGGAGAACTGGATGAATATGCAGCCAGTAAAGGCTGGCGACTTTGAAACTATGAATGATTTCCCCCTACAAATATAGATTGACCATACTCAAATTGCCCAGTTCTAGCCTTCTTATTTCCCTTATCTTTTCCCTTCAACTTTTTTGCCTCAATCTATTGGGCATAAATGATCAATCTAGCAAGATCCATATCTCCAATAAGAAGGATAGTCCAACACTCCTTGACTACCAATCTAGACTCTCTTGTAACAAACTTACTCTTATCGATCTAGTGTCAACTATCAACTCAAGAGCATACTTAGATAACTAATTGAACTTAAGGGAGTACTCCTTCACTATCATCTAGCCCTATCTCAGGTTCATGAAATCCTCAATCTTTGTTTCCCACAACTCATGCGGAAAGAACTTGTCTAGAAACACATCTTGAAATACCTTTCAACTCATTGGAGCTGCATTCTCACCCCAACCTTTGTTCCATATAACAACTAAATCATAAGCATCATCCTTCAACCTATCATAATCCAATTCTATACTCTTACTTAGGTGATCTTTTTCACCTCATCTAAAGACAACTATGGGTTCTCATATACCTTCAACCCAAAGAATTCAGGTGGATTCATTCTCATGAAGTCATGAAGTCTGGTTGCAGCTAAGTCACCCTTTTGCTGATATGGGACTGCAGCCTAATGGTTGGCCTAAATGTTAGCAGTCACATCTTGGGCCAATTCCTAAAAGGCAGCCCAAAATTTTGCATAAGACACATTCTCATTCAGAGGATTAGTAGGTTTTAGGTGGCTGGTTATCATTCTTTCGGGTACAAGATATGTGAGGAGTCTTATTCTATCATGAAAAAGAACGACTTTAAAGCAAATCGAGGTGAATATAAGCATGATGGATTATGAAAGAAAAGAGATAATTTCCTAAAATATCTTGTAGCATCTTGCTTATAAATATGGCGTGCTTCACACCCATGATCAAGACTCTACATAACGTGGCTTATTTGAATCCCTAGGACTCTTTAAACCTTAGGCTGAGATACCAAGTTTGTAATGCCTCAAATCCCAAGATGTCACATGGTGCTCAAGAATAGGAGTAGTCTTAAGCTAACAATGTAAGCCTTTTACTAGATCTGGACTCATATTGAGGTATACTAATCAAGGAACAATACTAAAATATATCAAAATTAAATTGATATAAATTGAATATATAGTCTAAACACCTAATACTAAAGGTATAAATTATAACTAGCAGTCCGACAAGGCTCTACTACTAAGATCTAGAGAGCCATTGCGAAAAAACCCCAACTGACTTAAACTATACTAAAAATGACTAATCAAATACTATGAAGGCTAAAAATCTGAATAAATGGGTCCTCAAACTATAAGGACATACCAACTATCGATATGTAGATATAGATGCCCAAAATCACTGACGCTGCTGAGACTAAGCACCAGAATGAACATTATTAAGAAATATAGAACATAGACATATATGTGGATTAGTACTTTGAGGATGTACTGAGCATGCGTGGGTGAATGCATAAGTAAAATGATATATCACTGTTCATCAAAACATATAGAGAATGCATGTTGTTTTTAATGACTCACATGGCTTGAATAATTAAAGACTAAAAATCATAAATCACAAATAGAAAACATACTATGTAAATCTGGTGAACCATCACATTTAAGTGTAAAAGATGAACTATTATCTGTTAATCTTTTTCGTTAGGCTCTAGGAAAATTCTTTCAAAAACTATTTTATTCTTGATTACTAGTAGAGAATTCTTTTAAAAGCTGTTCTACAAGGTTTTAAGCTTTAGAGAGGTTCTTCTAACGGACTAACTCTATGTGATCTATCATAGTGTCCAACACTAGTTCCCCTAAGAGAAAAACCTCATGTTAGGGAGAGGTGTCATACTCTTGCCAAGGAGTATAACCTAAGCTATGTCATCACATCTGTAAGTATCATCCAAATAGAAATGGAAATAACTACATCTTTACCTACGTTGGCTTATAGTTCTAAGAAAGTAAGATGCGCTTGTAATGCCCCGAGTCTGTACACCGAACGCTACACGGTGCTCATAATCCTAAAGAACCACGAGCTAACCCATGACTGGTACCTTCTTTATTAACTAAATGATAATACTGTAATATACAGAGTTTAGGAGGAAAAACATTCCATAAGGTTCAACACTGTAGTAAAACTGAATACGATATAACAATACCAAAACTAAAACACTACCCTGGGGTTTAGGGCCTGATGCCCTATCTATGTTGCCATCTATGAATTTTGGCATGGGAGTACTGGAAAAGAGTGGAGCTAGAATTGAGGAATTCGGGCAGAACTAAGAATGATTCTCACCCTCTGACTTAGGCTGAGCAAAGTGTAAACTACCCATTCTTGCTCTCTTGTTCTCGCTATCCTTCTCCCTATTCTTTGCCTCCTCTATTCACTGAGCATAAACCATGAGCCTAGATATGTCGATCTCTTTAATCAATATTATGGTCTGACACTCCTTGACCATACTATTAGACACACCAGACATATACTTACTCATCCTGGATCTACTATCTGCCACCATATGAGGAGCATATTTGAATAATTAAGTAAGCTTAAGAGAATACTCTTTCACTATCATGTTTCCCTACTTTAGATTTATAAACTCCAAAACCTTCGCTTCCCTTAACTCCAATGGGAAAAACCTATTAAGAAAATTAGTGGGAAGCTTCTCCTATTTTATGGGCCCTGGAACTATGGCCCTTTCTGCTTTCCACTATTTTAACGATGAGTGTGCCAGATCATGTAATTGATATATGGCTAACTTAGTGCTCTCAACAATAGTCACCCCCATAATATCTATAACTTTCTGTACCTGATCAAGAAACCCCTGAGGGTCCTCATCTGACTTAGACCTAGTAAAAAATAGAGGGTTTATTCGTGTAAAATCCTGAATATTAGAAGCAACATTATTGGCCACTTGGTTGGCCAGAACGTCAAATGGAAGTTTATTCTGGGCTGCCACAAAATGAGCTAGGGTGGTGAAAGCTACTCTGTATTCAGCATGGGAGACATATTCATCCAGAGGATCTGACTGGATAGGCTGGGGTTTTTGCTGATCTCTCATTCCTCTTCCCTTAGACCTCTTTGGAGGCATAATCTATAAATGGAAGAGAGGTTTGTATTAGAAAGGGAGTTTAAATGGAGCTCATGCTCACTCTCATCATATGAATACTAAAAGAAGGGAAACTTTTCCTAAAACAACTTGAAACCTCTTGTCCATAAGTGTGTCCCACTACACACCAATGCACAAGATTTACTAGATGCAGCATTCAGACCTCGTAGAACTCTTTTGAACCCTAGGCTCTGGTACCAAATTTGTAATGCCCCGAGTTTGTACCTTGAATACTATACAATGCTCGTAATCCCAAAGGACCACGACCTAACCCATGACTGGGACCTGCTGTATTAACTGACTGATAATGCTATAATATGTATAAATTTAGTCAAAAAACATGCCATAAGGTTCAATACTTTAATAAAACTGAATACGGTATAACAATACCAAAATTGAAATATCTATCAGAAAATACTCTAGTCTGAAAAGCCTCTAAACTGTCTGAGATGTGGATTTAATGGGACAAGTCCACAACTAACCCTAACTAATGAAATAAATTGAAAATATAAAATAATAATCATGTCCTCAAACTATGAGGACTCACCACTAACTATGACAGTTCAAGATCCGAACTGCTAAGGGTGCTCGGGAGCTAGAGTGTCTAAACCTATGATATATAACATCATAGAACAAGAGAAAAGTATACGTCAGTACTTTGAATGTACTGTTAAGATAAGTGAGGTAGGATGAGCTACATAGGTTTATGACATGAATAATAATGACTAAATGACATGAGTATAACTGGATGAGAGTACATGCATGAACACATAATGGCAATTGAGATCGTGATAACACTGAATAATAAATTTGAATACTAATTATCTAGTATCTAAGTATACTGATACTGAATTACTGATAATGAAATGACTATATGTGATAGTCCAGATTTAGTGGAACTATATTGAGTTTCGTACTGAACTGAGTGATTGTGACTGACAGTCTTGAATCTATAGAACTAAATTGAATCTATTCAGAGATTGGAACTGAAACTGAGACTGTGGGTGGCAATTATCTAACTGATATGCCCCTTACTGAATAGATTAGGGTTCAACCTATAACACCAGTTGGAAGGGTGTTAGTACCATGCCACGAGAAAAGAAATGATGAGTTAGCCTCATTTAGCACGTGCTATGAACGAGAATGGTGGTTCCCTCAACTGGCTAGTAGATTACCTCATCAATCCTCATCTGGCAGGTTGATCTCTCAACCTATATTGGCTACGTAGTTCTGGAACATAAGGACTGTTTCTAAGGCTCACACCCTCTACTAGCAAGTGAGTTCTCATCATTGGGTTCACTCAGTGCTGAATTCTACTCCTAACTCAATAGACCTTGCAATGATTTCTCAACTGTTCTAAGCTGGACTAAACTATTAATGATCATACTTTTTAACTGAATTAAACTGATTTAATCAAGTTCTGTGCACTAACCAAATACTATTGAATTCTATTAACTGGTTGAATTTACTGAGGTCTGAACTAAATATTGAATTGGATGAGACTGATACTAAATTTACTGGTACCTGCTGCATTAAATGAACATAATACATTAATTTATGGAAATTTGGTGGAAAAACATGCCATAAGGTTCAATACTTTAATAAAACTAAATATGGTATAACAATAACAAAATTGAAACATCTGTCTGAAAATACTCTAGTCTGAAAGGTCTCTAAACTGTCTGAGATGTGGAGTTGATGGGACAAGTCCCTAACTAACCCCAACTACTGAAATAAACATAAATGCTGAAATGATAATCATGTCCTCAAACTATGAGGACTCATGACTAACTCTGACTGCTGAAGATCTTATTTGCTAAGGGTGCTCGGGAGCCAGTGCATCTGAACCTACAATATAAAATATCATAGCACATGAGAAAAGTATGCATCAGTGCTTTGAATATACTGGTATACTAAATGAGGTAAGCTAAAATGCATGGGTTCATATGCATGAATAATACTGACTGAATGATATGAGTATAACTGAATGAGAGTACATGCACTGTATGACTGAATGGGTTCATATATTAATGAGTTTGACTACTGATTAACTAATATATGCGAATACTAATACTGAATTATTGATAATTGTATGATTATATCTGACAGTCTAGATTCTATGGAACTAAATTGAGTTCCGTACTAAACTAAGTGATTGTGTCTGACAGTCCTGAATCTGTAGAATTGAACTAAGTCTATTTAGAGATTGGAATTAAAAATGAGACCGTGGGATGTAATTATCAAACTGACATGCCCTTTACTGAATAGATTGGGGTCCAACATATAACGCCATCTGGAAGGGTGTCAGTATCGTGCCACGGGAAAAGAAATGATGAGTCAGCCTCATCTAGCAGGTGCTTTGAAAGAGAATGGTGGTTTCCTCAACTGGCTGGTAGATTACCTCATCAACCCTCAACTGGTAGGTTGATGTCTCAACCTACGCTGGCTACATAGTTCTAGAACATATGGAATGTTTCTAAGGCTCACACCCTCTATTGGCAGGTGAGTCCTCATCATTGGGTTCACTAAGTGCTGAATCCTATTCCCAACTGAATAGACCTTGGACTGATTTCTAAACTATTCTAAGCTAGACTAAACTGTTACTGATTATGCTTTAAACAAGTTCTGTGGACTGATGTAATACTACTAAATTCTATTAGTTGATTAAATTTACTAAGGTCTGAACTAAATATTAAATTGGATTGGACTGATACTGAGTCTACTTGTACCTGCTGTATTAACTGAATGATAATACTATAATAAGTGGAAATTTGGTGGAAAAACGTGCCATAAGGTTTAATACTTTAATAAAACTAAATACGGTATAACAATATAAAAATTGATAGATCTGTCTGAAAATACTCTTGTCTGAAATGTCACTAAACTATCTGAGATGTGGAGTTGATGGGACAAGTCCCCAACTAACCCTTACTACTGAAATAAACTGAAATGCTGAAATAATAATCATGTCCTCAAACTATAAGGACTCACCACTAACTTTGACTACTGAAAATCTGAACTGCTAAGGGTGCTCGAGAGCTAGTGTGTCTGAACCTATGATATAAAATATCATAGCACAAGAGAAAAATATGCATCAGTCCTTTGAATGTAAAAGTATGCTAAAGGTGGTAGGCTGAAATGCATGGGTTCATTTGCATGAATAATACTGACTGAATGATGTGAGTATAACTGGATGAGGGTAAATGCATGAACACATGACTGTAACTGAAATTGTGATAACACTGAATAATGTATTTAAATACTGATTAACTGATATATAAGAATAATGATATTAAATTACTAATAACTGAATGATTATATCTGATAGTCTAGATTCTGTGGAACTAAATTGAGTTTCGTACAGAACTGGGAGACTGTGTCTGAGTGTCTTAAATCTATAGAACTGAACTGAATCTATTCAGATATTGGAACTAAAACTGAGACTGTGGGAGGTAATTATCTTACTGACATAACCCTTATAAAAAATGGATTGGGGTCCAAGCTATAATGCCAGTTGGAAGGGTATCAGTACCGTTCCACGAGAAAAGAAATGATGAGTCAGCCTCATCAAGTAGGTGCTTTGAATGAGAATGGTGGTTCCCTCAACTGGCTAGTAGATCACCTAATCAATCCTTAACTGGCACATTGATGTCTCAACCTATGCTGGATACATAGTTCTAAAACATAAGGACTATTTCTAAGGCTCACACCCTCTACTGGCAGGTGAGTCCTCATCCTTCGGTTCACTCGGTGCTGAATCCTACTCCCAATTGAATAGACCTTGGATTGATTTATAAATTGTTCTAAGCTAGACTAAACTGTTATTGATTATGCTTTTTAACTGAACTAAACTGAGTTCACCGAGTTCTGTGGACTGATGGAACTACTAAATTTTATTAATCGACTAAATTTATAGAGGTCTAACCTAAATAGTGAATTAGACTGGACTGATACTGAGTCTACTGGTACCTTCTGTATTAACTAAATGATACTACTGTAATATGTTGAAATTTGGTGAAAAAACATGCCATAAGGTTCAACACTTTAATAAAACAGAATACAATATAACTATACCAAAATTGAAACATCTATCTGCAAATACTCGTTTAAAAAATGTCTAAACTATCTGAGATGTGGAGTTTATGGGAAAAGTCCCCAACTAATCTGGACTACTGAAATAAAATGAAATGCTAAAATAATTATCATGTCCTTAAACTACGAGAACTCACCACTAACTTTGACTGCTGAAGATCTAAACTGCTAAGGGTGCTCGGTAGCCAGTGTATCTAAAATGGTATGCAAAGTGAGGTAGGATGAAATGCATGGGTTCATATACATGAATAATACTAACTAAATGACATTAGTCTAACTAGATGAAAGTACATGCATGAACACATAACTGCAACTGAAATTGTGATAACACTGAACAATTAGTTTGCATACTGATTAACTAAGATCTGAGAATACTAATACTGAATTACTAATAATTGAATGACTATATCTGACAGTCTAGATTCTGTGGAACTAAACTAAGTTCCATACTGAACTAAGTGACTGTGTTTGATAGTCCTAAATTTGTTGAACTGAACTAAGTCTATTCAGAAATTGGAACTGAAAGTGAGACTATGGGAGGTAATTAACTAAATGACATGCCCCTTTACTGAATAGATTAGGGTCCAACGTATAACTCCGGTTGGAAGGGTGTCGGTACCATGCCACGGGAAAAAAATGCTGAGTCTGCCTCATCTAGTTTGTGCTCTGAATGAGAATGGTGGTTTCCTCAACTGGTTGGTAGATCAACTCATTAACCCATAACTAGCGGGTTTTTGTATCAGCCTACGCTATCTACGTAGTTCTGGAACATAAGGACTATTTTTAAGGCTCACACCCTCTACTGGTAGGTGAGTCATCATCCCTGGGTTCACTCGCTACTGAATCCTACTCCTAATTGAATATACCTTGGATTGATTTCTAAATTGTTATTAGCTGGAATAAACTGGTATTGATCATACTTTTTAATTGAATTAAACGTAGTTCATCGAGTTCTATGGACTGACGGAATACTACTGAATTCTATTAACTTACTGAATTTACTGAGGTCTGAACTAAATATTGAACTGGACTAGACTGATATGAGTCTACGGGTACTTGCTGCATTAACTGAATGATAATACAGTTATATGTGGAAATTTTGTGGAAAAATATGCCATAAAGTTTAATACTTTAATAAAACTGAATATGGTATAACAATACAAAAATTGAAACATCTGTCTGAAAATACTCTAGTCTAAAAATCCTCTAAACTGTCTGAGATGTGGAGTTAATATGGAAACTCCCCAACTAACCTCGACTACTGAAATAAATTGAAATGCTGAAATAATAATTATGTCCTCAAACTATGAGGAATCACCACTAAGTTTGACTACTGAAGAACTGAATTGCTAAGTGTGCTCGGGAGCCAGTGCGTCTGAACCTATGATACAGAACATTATAGCACAAAAGAAAAGTAAACATTATTACTTTGAATGTACTGGTGTGCTAAGTTAGGTAGGATGAAAGGCATGGGTTCATATGCATGAATAATACTGACTGAATGACACGAGTCTAACTAGATGAGGGTACTTGCATGGACACATAACTGCAACGCGGTCATGATAACACTGAATAATGAGTTTGAATATTGATTTACTGATATCAGAGTATACTGATACTGAATTACTTATAACTAAATGACTATATATGATGGTACAGATTCTGTGGAACTAAACTGAGTTCCGTACTGAACTGAGTGACTGTGTCTGACAGTCCTGAATCTGTAGAACCGAACTGAGTCTATTCTGAGATTGGAACTGGAACTAAGACTTTGGGAGGTAATTATCTAACTGACATGCCCCTTAATGAATATATTTGGGTCCAACCTATATCCTCAGTTGGAAGGGTGTCAGTACCATGCCATGGGAAAAGAAATGCTGAGTCATCCTCATCTAGCAGGTGCTCTGAACGAGAAAGGTGGTTTCGTCAACTGGTTGGTAGATCACCTTATCAACCCTCAACTGGCAGGTTGATATCTCAACCTACGCTAACCACGTTGTTCTGGAACATAAGGACTGTTTCTATGGCTCACACCCTCTAATGGCAGGTGAGTCCTTCTCCTTGGATTTACTCGATGTTGAATCCTACTCCTAAGTGAATAGATCTTGGACTGATTTCTAAACTGTTCTAAGCTTGACTAAATTATTTCTGATCAACATTTTTAATTGAACTGAACTGATTTCACTGAGTTCTTTGGACTGATGGAATACTACTAAAATCTATTAACTGACTGAATTTACTAAGGTCTGAACTATATATTGAACTGGACTGGACTGATACTGACTCTACTGAGTTCTTCCTGAGTTTTATAACTGACTGAGAGTACAACTGACTGTGACATGACTTATCCTATCCTCAGACTGACCATGACTCTAGGTAATCATCTAAATTATTGGGTAATAAATACCCCCAGGACTCAGTAACATAAATTATAAGACATGGCACAATCTTGAAACATGATAAATAACTACTTGATCATCATTCATTCATTGGGACATTCTAGCAAACACTTGCATGACATGAACTTGAATACATGCTAATATGATATAATTTCATTATTTACTTCTCATGAAAAACTCATCAAACACTTGGAAGGCATTGTATATGCACATAATACTAATCAGCATATGAGCACCGCAATTTCAAGGATTTAAGATGATTTCACATGACAAAATATACATAATATTTATTTTTACCTAAATCTTGCACTTAATCATGGAATAGAAATCCAATCAACATTATAATCAAAAATACATTTGAATCCAAATCATGGAATACATGAAATAAATCTACTTGAAGTTTAAAATTGCTTCTTGGACTCCAAGGGTGGACGAAACCCTTGGATGAACACTTAACATATCTTGGTTGCTAAATTCCTGAAGATTAGTGGTGAGCCTTGAATTTGATATTTAATCTCCTAGGGTTGTTGTTCCTGAGTGTTTTGAGAAAGAATGAATATAATTAGCTAATTGAGGGCTAAATCTCGTGTTATGGGGGATGGAGGACGTGGGAAAAAGACCTAATTACCCCCAAAGATGCAACTTTTTAATGACTAAAAATTGAATCGTTGATGTGTAGGCTGATGCACCGCGTCATTTGAATCTATGCGATGACAAACGCACTGTGTCGAGTCCATGTTAGTTTACTGAAGTTTTCTATTTGAAACCAAGGAAATTATTGATCAACGCGATGGCCACCGCGCCATGCCGAGATCGCGTCGATATAGTATTTTGGATTCCTAAACATGGTACAAACGAGGTCCGAAAAATATAAAACTCATCCGAGAACACCTACTGACATTCCTGATGATGAATTAACCTTAAGATTGACATTTTAAGGTCATAGAGGTCATGAAATAGAGTTTCTAACTTATGAAGGCCAAAATGACACTATGTTTGAATACTTAGCTAAAAGTTTCTATGTCTGGGACCCCTTAGCAAACTTAAATGACTGAGTTAAGCTTAGGATTTTTGTGGGATCTTACAATATCTTCCCCTTGGGAACATTCACCATTGAATGATACTGATTAAACTGAGAATAGTGATTTAGTGAATGTAGACACTGGACATGCACAGCTGAAGCATGATTCCATGACTGAAATTACTGATATACTGAATTATCATCCTAAACATGCATATTTGATGCAAGAGTACATAGCTGAACATGATTCATAAATGCATGACTGCGTATGCAACATTAATTAATACTATGTTGGTAGCTATATCTGAAGATGAGACTGATTAATTCAAAGAAAATCTGTTACCTTGGGCTAAGTCTGAGTTTGCAAAGAAGAGGTGAGGATACATGGTTAGCATATATGCTTCCACTTCTAAGTAGCTCCCTCAATGGACTGATTCCACCAAAGAACTTTGACTAGAGGGACTTCTTTGCTCCTCAATCTACAAATCTAATAATCAAGGATTTTGACTGGGATCTCTTTATAAGAGAGGATGTTCTGAATATCTATACCCTCTATAAAGACTACGACTGCTGGGTAACTATGCATTTCTTTAGCAAGGAGACATGGAACACTGGGTGGATTGAAGCTAAGTTTGAAGGCAACTCAAGCTTGTAAGCTACCATAACGAAATGACTAAGAATTTGGTAAGGACCGACATATCAGGGACTGAGTTTCTCCTTCTTGCCAAACCTCTTCACTCCTTTTATATGTGAGATTTTCAAATACATAAAATCACCAATCTCAAACTTGAGATCCTTTCTGCATTCATCTACATACAATTTTTATCAACTCTAAGCTATCTTAAGTCGTTCCTTGATCAAATGAACTTTCTCTAAGGTATCAAATACCAAGTTTGGCCCTACCACTGTGGCCTCACCCACTTTAAACCAACCAATAGGAGACCTGTATATCCTACCATAAAACGTCTCAAATGGAGCAATTTGAATATTGTCATGATAGCTGTTGTTTTATGCGAATTCAATCAAAGGCAAGTGGTCATCCCAACTACCTTTAATGTCTATCGCACATGCTCGCAACATATCTTTTAAAGTCTGAATGGTCCTTTATGCTTGGCCATCTGTCTCAGGATGAAAGGTTGTACTAAGGTGAACTCAGGTACCAAGACTCTTTTAGAAAGCCTTCCAGAAATGAAAGGTAAACTGGGTACCTCTAACTGAGATAATGGGCAATGAAACACTATACAATCTGACCAACTTCCTAATATAGAGTTTGGCATAATCCATGGCTAAATAAGAGGTATAAACTAGTAGGAAATGAGTTGATTTGGTCATCCTATCTACAATGACTAAAACTAAATCATGCTGGCGATGAGTACGAGGCAAAACCATAACAAAGTCCATGTTCACTTCTTTCCATTTCCAGGTGGGAATGCTGAACTCCTGTATGGACCCACTAGGCCTCTGATGCTCAATGTTAACCTACTAATATGTTGAGCACTTAGCCATAAACTCTACAATGTCTCTCTTCATCCCACTCCACCAATAGATCTCTCAAAAATTATAGTACATCTTAGTGGCCCCTGGATGAATAGATTAGTGCACCATACGCTACTGCAAGAATTTGCTGCCCCAAGTCATCTACACCTAGCACACATAGATGGACCTGGCAACATAACATTCTATCTCCCCCTCTGGAGAAAACCTCTACTTTTTGATCACTAGCTGATTCTTTCAGCTTGACTAGAGTGGGATCCTTATCCTTATTTTCCTTCACGTCGAAAACTAGGGATTATTCTGAACTACTTTGCACCCATAGACTATCTTTTGCTGAATCAACTAAGCGAATACCTAGTCGGGCAAGCTGATGAACTTCCTGAGCTAACTTCTTCTTACTATCCTCCACATGAACAATACTACCCATAGACATCCTACTGAGAGCATCAACCACTAGATTGACTTTACTCTGAAGATACAGGACACTCATATCAGTCTTTCAACAAATTCAACCACTTTCTCTGATAGAGAGTTAAATCTTTTTGAGAGAACATATACTGTGGGCTCTTATAGTTTGTGAACACATCAATGTGCACACCATACAAATAGTGCCTCCAAATCTTTAAGGCAAAAACTACTGCTGCTAACTCAAGATCATGAGTAGGATAGTTCTTTATATGGGGCCTAATCTGTCAAGTGGCACAGGCTATAACCTTACCTCTCTACATCAAAACACACTCCAAACCGACTCTAGAGGCATCACAATACACCATAAACCCATCTAAACCATCTGGTAGGGTCAAACTAGAGTTGTAGTGAGTCGAGTCGTCAACTCCTGAAAACTCTTTTCACAAGAATCTGACCACTAGAATTTGACTTTCTTCTTAGTCAATCTTGACATAGGGGATGCAATAGACGAAAATACCTTAAAAAACCATCGGTAATAGCCAGCCAAGCCCAAGAAACTCCTAATATCTGCTAGAGAAATGGGTCTAGGCTAGTTTCTCACTGCTTTAGACTTTTAGGGATCAACTCTAACGATATCACCGGAAATGATATGGCCAAGGAAAGATACTAAACTTAGCCAAAATTCACACTTAATAAATTCGGTGAATAGCTGATGGTTTGTGAGAGTCTGCAATACTATTTTGAGATGGTTTACTTGATCATGCTCACTGTAGGAGTAGACAAGAATGTCATCTATGAAGACTATCATGAACATATCCAAGTACTACTTGAACACATGGTTCATCAAGTCCATGAAGGTTGCTGGGGCATTGGTAAGTTCAAAGGTCATGACTAAGAATTTGAAGTGACCATACCGAGTTCTAAAGGCTATTTTTGGGATGTCTCATTCTCTGACTCTAAGGTGATGATAGCTCAATCTTAGGTATATCTTGGAGAAGTAACTAGCACCATGAAGTTGGTCAAAAAAGTCATCAATTTTGGGAAAAGGGTACTTATTCTTTATCGTGAATTTATTTAGCTGACGGTAATCAATACACATTCTGAGAGAACCATTTTCTTATGCACAAATAAAATTTGTGTGCCCCATAGAGACACACTGGTCTGATAAATCCCTTATCTAGGAAATCGTTCAACTGTTCTTTTAATTTTCTAAGTTCTGCAAGTACCATTCTATATGAAGGAATATATATGGGTTGAGTATCTATAAGAAGGTATATTTCGAAGTTGATTTCCCTTTCGGGAGGAGCTCCGAGAAGATCTTTGGGAAACATATCTAGGAATTCACATACTACTGAAATTGATTCAAGAGTAGGGGTTTCTGAACTAGAGTCCTGGACTCGAATGAGATCATAGACATATCTCTTAGATATCATTTTTCTTGCCCGAACGTAAGAAATAAGCTGACCCCTAAGTGCTAAAGTACTAACCCTCCACTCAAGGATGGGTTTATTCAGAAATTAAAACTGGATAATTTTATTTCTACAATCGACTGAGGCATAGCAAATAAAAATAAATATCCTGGATCTAGCAAAACATAAAACTATAAATGGAAAACTTGTAACATACCAGTGACCACATCAGGAGAACTTTCCTGATCTTGTCGGGACTGAAGAGCATAGAGTTTGTTTGGGCGCTTCCCATGGATGGCACTGGAATCGGCACCCTGTTGATTCGAGCGACTTGACTAAGTAGGGGGACGGTTATACTGACCCTGAGAACCTGACTTGGAGAATCTCTAACTCTGTGGCCTAACTTACCATACCCCAAACACAGATCGCTGCCCGCTTTGCAGATGCCCTGGTGGTTTCTGCCATATTTCTGATAAAGAGGATTGGTTCAGGCATTTCTAACACTACCCTAGGTTTTAGGGTCTGATGCCCTATCTTTGTAGCTGTCTTTAAATTTTGGAACTGGAGCATTGGCTGAGGACAGAGCTAGAACTAATGATTTTAGGAAGAACTGAAAATGATTCCAACCCTCTAACTTAGGCTGAGAAAATTTAAAACTACCTATTCTTTCTTTCTTATTCTCTCTCTTCTTCTCCCTATTCTTAGCCTCCTCTATTTGTTGAGCATGGACCATGAGCCAGGATATGTCCATCTCCTTAATCAATATTATGGTCCTAAAATCTTTGACCATACTATTAGACACGCCAGACACATACTTACTCATCCAAGATCTGCTATCTTCCACCATATGAGGAGCACATCTGGAAAATTAAGTAAACTTAAGAGAATACTCTTTCACTATCATGTTGCCCTGCTGCAGATTTATAAATCCAAAACCTTCATATTCCTCAAGTCCAATGGGAAAAATCTATCGAGAAAAGCAGTGGCAAACTCTTCCCATTCCATGGGCCCTTCATCTGCAGCCCTTTCTACTTTCCATTATTTTAACCATGAGTATGGCATAACCTGTAACTGATATATAGCCAGCTCAGCACTCTTAATAACAGTCACCCCCATAATATTTGTAACTTTCTGAACCTGATTAAGAAACTCCTGAGGGTTCTCATTTGACCTAGACCTAGTAAAAGGTGGAGGGTTCATTTGGGTGAAATCCTAAATCTTGGTAGCAGCAGTATTAGCCACTGGGCTGGCCGGAGTAGCAGTTGGACGTTCATTCTGGGCTACCACAGAATGAGCTAGGTTAGTTAAAGCTGCTCTGAATTTAGTGTGGGAGACATGTTCGTCCAGAGGATCTGGCTAGGCCAGCTGGGGTTTTGGCTGGTCTATTATTCCTCTTCCCTTATTTCTCTTTGGAGGCATATTCTATTAACGGAAGAGAAATTTGTATTAGCAGAGAGTTTAACTGGAGCTCATACTCACTTACACCACATGAATACTGAAAGAAGGGAAACTTTTCCTAAAACACCTCCCAGCCTCTTGTCCATAAGTGTGGCACACTACATACCAATGCACAAGATTCATCTAGTTGTGGCTTTCAGAATTCCTAGGACTCTGTTAAACCGTAGGCTATAATACCAAGTTTGTAACACCCCGAGTCTATACTCCAGATGCTACACGATGCTCATAATCATGAAGGACACGAGCTAACCTATGACTGGTACCTGCTGCATTAACTGAATGATAATACTGTAATATGTGGAAATTATTTAAAAAAATATGCCATAAGGTTTAATATTTTAATAAAATTGAATATGGTATATCAATACCAAAACTAAAACATCTATCTAAAAATACTCTAGTCTGAAAAGCCTCTAAACTGTCTGAGATGTGGAGTTAATGGAAAAAGTCCCCAACTAACCCCGACTACTGAAATAAATTGAAATACTAAATAATAATCATGTCCTTGAACTATGAGTACTCACCACTAACTCTGACTGCTGAAGATCTGAACTTCTAAAGGTGATCGAGAGCCCGTGTGTCTGAACCTATGATATAAAACATCATAGCACAAGAGAAAAGTATGTGTCAGTACTTTGAATGTACTGGTATGCTAAGTGAGGTAGGCTGAAATACGTAGGTTCATATGCATGAACAATACTGACTTAATGACATAAGTATAACAGGATGAAAGTACATGCATGAATATGTAACTGCAACTGAGATCATGATAACACTGAATATTGAGTTTGAATACTGATTAACTAATAAGTACGTATACTAATACAGAATTACTGATATCGGAATGACTATATCTGACAGTCCTGATTCTATGGAACTAAACTGAGTTCCGTACTGAACTAAGTAACTGTGTCTGATAGTCCTAAATTTGTAGAATTGAACAAAGTTCTATTCTGAGATTGGAACTGAAACTGAGACTATGAGAGGTAATCATCTCACCAATATGCCCCTTTCTGAATAGATTGGGGTCCAACCTGTAACCCCAGTTGGAAGAGTCTCAGTATTGTGCCACGGGTAAAGAAAAATTAAGTCACCCTCATCTTTTAAGTGCGTGGTACCCTCAACAGGTAGGTAGATCACCTCATCAACTCTCAACTGGTAGGTTGATATCCCAACCTACGCTGTCTAAGTAGTTCTAGAACAGAAGGACTGTTTCTAAGGATCACACCTCTACTGGCAAATGAGTCCCCATCCTTGGGTTCACTCGATATTGAATCCTACTCCTAACTGAATAGACCCTAGAATGATTTCTACATTATTCTAAGCTGGACTGAACTATTATTGATCATACTATTTAACTGAATTGAACTGAGTACACCGAGTTTTGTGGACTGATTCACTACTACTAAATTTTGTTAACTGACTGAATTTACTGAGGGCTAAACTAAATATTTAACTGGACTTGAATGATACTGAGTCTACTAAGTTCTTCCTGAGTTTTGTAACTGACTGATAGTACTACTAAATGTAATTGGACCAATACTATCTTGAGACTGACTATGGCTCTAGGTAATCAGCCAAATTTTCGGGTATTAAATACCCCCAGGACTCGATAGCATAAATTAAAAGACATAGCACAATCTTGAAACATGATAAATAACCACTTGATCATCATTCATTCATTGGGACATTCTAGCAAACACTTTCATGACATGAACTTGAATACATGCTAACATGATATAATTTCATTATTTACTTCTCATGAACAACTCATTAAACACTTGGAAGGCATTGTATATGCACTAAGTACTAATCAACACATGAGTACCATAATTTCAAGGCTTTAACATGATTTCAGATGATAAAACATACATAATAGTTGTTTTTACCTAAATCTTGCACTTAATCATGTAATAGAAATCCAATCAAAATTATAATCATGAATATATTTGAATCCAAATCATGGAAAGTATGAAATCAAGCTACTTGAAGTTTAAAAGAGTTTCTTGGACTCCAAGGGTGGAAGGAACCCTTAGATGAACACTTGACATACCTTGGTTGCTAAATTCCTGAAGATTAATGGTAGAATCTTGAGCCTTGAATTTGAAATTTTATCTCCTAGGGATTTTGTTCTTGATTGTTTTGAGAAAGAATGAATATAATTTGCTAATTAAGGGCTAAGTCTTATGTTATAGGGGCTGAAGGACATGGGAAAAAGTCCCAATTACCCCCAAAAATGTGGCTTTTTAATAAATGGAAATTAAACCATCGATGCATAGGTCGACACGCCGCGTCATTAGCATTTATGTGATGACCAACGTAGCATATCGAGTCTGTATCGGTTCACTAGAAATTGCCATTAGAAGCTAAGGAAAATATTGATCGATGTGATAGCCGATGCACCATGCTGAGATCGCGTCAATACACTATTTTGGATTCCCAAACATGGTTAAAACGAGGTTTGAAAAATATAAAAATCATCCGGTAACACCTCAACATTCTTGATCATGAATTAACCTAAATATTGACAATTTATGATCTGAGAGGTCGTGAAATAGGGTTGCCAACTTACGAAGGCCAAAATGACACTATGTTTGAATTCATAGCTAAAATTCCCTAAGTCTAGGACCCCTTATCAAGATTAAAAGACTTCGTTAAGCTTAGAATTTTAGTGGGATCTTACAGCACTAATCCCACATTTCCAGCTTGGTGCCAAATACTACTCTTTTTTATCTGTATGCTTATTCTATTGGAAATCCAATTAAAAAGTATTAATGTTTTACACTAAAAGCTAATTGTACATCTGTTGATTTAAAATTGAAAGTTAAGTTATAAAAGAATTCCATATCTTTAGCTAAAGATCAAAAGATCAAATCTTTATTCAAAACTGTTCATAAACATATCATGGGATGCTTAAAAGCATAATTTTATAAATTATCAATATCAAAGCTAGGGCTTAGTAACCCATATTTCAAACTCAAGGCAATATTTCATGAATCATAGCCAGTATCCAAAATCATGGGGTTTTTACAAAATTCTAGTCATAATAATGTAATTCAATTCTCAATATATTTAAAATAATACAAAAATAAGGGCATGTAAAAATAAAGAGGCAATTCATCATTTAAATTTCTTATAATAGTATAATCTTCTATATATTCATATAAATTCATGAAAAAATATAATTCATGTATATTCATGTAAATTCATGAAAAAATATAATTAAAAGCAAGTTTTTGGCACAAGGACTAAAGAATTATCCTTGTTCAGTATCACACATACCTTAATTGATGAACTAGATGAAGGAACTTGATATCTGATACCTATTTGTTCTCTTGAAGATTGATTCTTGGAATTATTGAATTGAAAATGTTGAATTTTGGGTTATATTGGAAAAAAGATGGTGGAATTTGGATTTCTTGGATATTAAGTTTTAAAGATCTAGGGTTTCTTTGAGAGAAAGCTGATGAATAATGGGTAAAATGTTCTTAGAATAGTTTAAAGCTTGCATTTTTCATGAATTGGGGGCTTGGAAAAAGACCAAACTACCCTTTAAAAATAAACTTCAAAACTAGAATCCCAATTTTGGCAGGCGGCACGACGCGGTGCTTATCACGGTGCCATTATAGACAAAGGATACACACGATTCTTCCCCTTGGTGCGACATAGTGAAATCTCATTGGGCTTACTAGATAAGGGACAAGTCGCATTTTAACAATCAATAAAATGCGGTGAAATTGCGTTGCCTCACTGGATAAGAGATGAGTGTGAAATTGCACTTCTCTGCTACCCAATTCCCGCTCCACTGTGATTCTTAGTGCAACACAGGCCTATTGGGGTAGGTTACTGGAAAAGGGAAATTTCCATTTTGGCCATAACTTTGATGCGGTAATATCGCAGTGAGCCACTGCCTTTTACTAAAAAGGCCATAACTTCTCGCCCGGGTATTAGATTAAGGTGAAATTGTTATTGTTGAAAAGCTAATTAAATTATCTACCCATTGGTGGTTCATGAGATAAGAAATTCTAAGTCTAAAAAATGATAAGATCATTTAAAGACGAATATGGCAATGTTCTTCTTAAGAATTCAATCGGTAAGGGATATTTTAATTCATTTAATAGCTCGAAGTTACTTGTGGACTTAATATACATCAAATTCACTTATAAAACAACCAAAACACAAAAATTTATTTCTCATGAGCTCGAATAAAGGTTCTAATAGTGATTTGAATTTTTGGGGTATTATAGTATAGTTTTTTCTTGCTAATGTAATTGCAACAACTTGATTCCTTTGTGTCATACCATTATGCTTAATGTATACATGAAATTTATCTTTAATTGTGATATGGGAGGGGATAATAAATTTGAAATTTCAATGGTGACTGACTGCATTGGATATCTTAGATTCTCCTAGTTAAGTGTCATGTTTTTTGTTTGTTTTATTTTGTTGCCTAAGGACATGTAAGCGCTCTATGTTGAGGATGTTGATGTGATATAAATATATAGCACTTTTGACACTTAAAATGGTGAAAATATGAATGTTTCTTTGGTTGTTTTGTTAGATATGATATGTTTTGGTTATGGTTTGCATTAAATTAGGTTTTGGATGCTAGACTCAAGAAACAAGATGTAAAATGAGTCTTTTGTCTACTTACTTATGCATTTTTGGGCGTATGTAGCACTTATTTGGCATATGTACAAACGTATATACTAGAACATGAAGTCTAGAGTCTTAGAAGTAGGAAATTGATGACCATATAACTTACTAAGGGCACTACGTAATGTATGTAGCACTTATAGTCCATATGTGACCAAGGTAAGTGATAGAATCCATGATCCAAAGAGTATAGAATCAAAGGAAATTTTTTTAGCACATACTTGGGTCCAATTGCGGACCGTATGTGGCCCATGTAAGTGCCACATCTCTGTTTTTCCTTTCACATTTGGGGTTTTGATTTTTTGGGTTTCTTCATGAACTATAATAACTTTTTTGTATTTTATAGTATAGGTTATGCTTTTTGACATATTTTTACATGGTTTAACATAATGTGATCCTTGAATTCTTGTATTCATTATTTTCATTGATAATTCAGTTTCTGACTTATGGTTTTGATCATTGATTACTGTGTTATTACTTTAGTGTTTTCCATTATGAATTTCATTGGTAACTTCACAAGTATGACTTGCTAAAAGGCTTAGCTAGGGTTGTTAAAACCCTGGAAGATTGATGAAGTAGGTGAAGTTTAAAGCTATTCTTAACCAGTACCCATGCATGTATTATATTATCTTTAGTTTAATAGTCTTCTTAGTGGTTGCAAACATTATGATCTCGTCTAGATATTCCTATTCACTCAAAAGGGGAGTAGGGACTAGGAAAAGATAAAGACAACATTAATTTAGAGTTAATTGACACAAAAAGCTTACTAGTATTATGTTCTTTAGCTAATTAGTTAACTAGGATCTATGATAAGGTTTAGTAGAGTGACACCCTGATACTCAAAAGGAAAATGGTGAATCCAACAATGAGTCCATAAACAGTTGATGGTACATAAATTATCAGATTCTTCATGCAAGGTACTTTGTTTGTTCGATTGAGCACTATAAACCTATGGATTTATGATGCCCAGGGGAACACAATCCTAGTGTTCATTTCCTACTGATATCAACTAAAAGCAACGCTCAGTTACTTATGGTTACTTTTTACTATATATCCCCTATTTACTTTCCATATTTAATCATTGATTCTAACAAAAGAGAAATAAAATACCTGTAGTCCCTATGGGTACGACCCTAACCTTATTGAGGTTACTATACTGACTACGTCTGCTTTATCATCAATTTGGTGGTGTATTTTTGGTGTGGATCAACTTACGTGGTGCCCAACTTGTCCTATAACAATGTACCCAAAAATATAGAATCTATCAAGAAAACAAAATTTTAACTCAAAATGAATGAGGTAAATGCGACCATCAAGCTACCAGTAGAATACAGTCCAAATCACTAAGTGATACAAGAAAAAAAATAATGAGGGATCTTAATGTACACCTAAGTTCCTGTACGTAGATAATAGCTTTAAAAATATCCTATAGATATAGCAAGTATTCTATGCAAAGTCTCAATTTAAAATTCTACCCGAAATCCAATAAAGTTTTCAATTCAAGATAAACTAGCTATATGACTATCCTAGAACCCCCCACCTATCATGGAATCTATAAACTATGACATCATATAGAGAAGAGTGGACCTTAGCCTACCTAATAGAGAAAATATAGTATCAAAGCATCCACAGACTACCTTCCTTTACTTCACGATGTCTGAATGATGTCACACTATCAAAAGTACCATCTAGACATTAATACAAGTAAAACAACAAACATATTACAAAATAAATGTTCAAGCCAAAAATAGGTCGATGGGTCTCGATAATGAAATTTGAAATTAAATCCATCACGAGGTCCATTAAAATAAAAGTAATGTGTGCTAAAAATAAAGCACAAATAGGATCTTAACTGGGGCTGTAATCATCCTCTTGAGTCTAGGAATAATAAGAAACAAATCAAGAAATTTATGGAGAATTAGGGAAGAAACTTACAAAGAATCTAACAAAAAATGACCATCTTAACATTCTCAACCCAAATTTAGCTTCAATTTAGGGATATTCAACTAATATAAAGCTCCCACAAGTAAAAATTGAGGTTTTAAACTTCAAGAAAATTGTCAGAATGAAAAATATGTAAATACCAGTAATGGTTCCTAAAGCGGTCAAAGGATTTCTAAAGCCGCTATGAGTAATATTGTTAGGGGCTGCTAAAGATACAATTGCTAAAGCCATCAAAGGCCTTACAATAGCTAGTGATAAAGCCATCAAGGGATACTAATGGTGGTACAACTAAAGCTATGATGGGCCACTAAAGCCATCACACCACCATATTTTCCAAGAGCCAATAGACTTTAATTGGGTAATCAACATTCATTATAAACCCCATGCACAAATATGAACTATGCTACCCTACAAAATTTGGAATTTCAAACACAATGGAACAATCAAAATTTCCATCCAAGATCATTTGGATAAAAATTAGGCCCCACATACCTATTTTTTTATTTATATCCATCCAATAACTTATTTGGAAATTAGAAGCTTCGTGACGCCAACCATGGGTTCCCCTAGCCTAAAAGGAGCTTATATCCATCCAATAGCTTATTTGAAACTTAATACCTATGCACTATTCCAAGTGCATCTCACAATGTAAACAAGGAGCAAAGACACACCTGGGTGCACTAGGTGCTGGATCAAGCATCATCAGCATAGGGTCCTTACGATCAGGCCCCACTCTCATAAATAGTAGTCACAATAGATGGGGGAACATTATCAATAATCTTGGAAACAGTGGTGAAAGTTGCACCTAATAGTGGATCAAGCAGTAGGACTACATCGCTACCTTTTCCAAAAGTCTTAGTCAGTTTGGAACTACTATCCCTTGCAGCCATCTCATGGATCCTCTTGTCCCAAGCCTTCTTATTTTGTATTCTTTTTTTTTATGATCTCAACCTCTTCATCCTCCATTCTCTGTCCCTTCCACTTCGTATTCTTTTTTTTCTTTCTATCTTCTTTATCAGCTTCAACATTACCCGTGGGTGTAGAATCATCAAAACCCCTATATATTTTTGATTTATTCTTAAGGATGGATCTCCTTAATGATCGGTATGGGGTAAATCATCCACTTATGTAATTAATTAACATACATCCATAGCTTAACTACCCCAACTTTTACTACCTCTAGGTCTGGTTACTGAACACCCTCAAGCTACTATGTAATCCATTGGTCAAAACCATTAAATCTCCTCTGAATCATCCTACTTTGTTTTGGAATTATCTTATAAAACTAGGGTTGTAATCCTTTCTCCATCAGTCATACCTTCATCTCCATAGTTCTTAGCATTTTCATTACCTTAATCATAAAGAGTTGCAGTACTATCATATAGCCAGCTAGAACTGACCTAGACATTGATGGTCTTGGTATTGTAGTTAGAGGTAGAGTAGGGGTACTAGAGGTACAAGCTGCAATAGAAAGCTATAGCTCACACGGCCTAGTCTTATCAGGAATATCACCTATGTTGGTGAATCCAGTAGTGTCAATACTCGAATCTCTATTTCGAAGATCTTCAACTAACTAAGTTGTTCCTTTCTTATATTTCTTAGAAATAGGGTTTGCAGCATCATGAATCAAGTTTGTACAACATCATGAATAAACTACAAATCAGTGATGTTTTTTTTGCTCAATTAATTGGTCCACATCCAGTAGTTTTGAAACACCAGCCTCAAAGCATATTTGAAGTAACAAGCATAGAAATACCAGAACCACATCCGTACCCACTACCTAATCATGAATCTCTCTGGAAATGAATTGGGCTACATAAAAATCAGACCCTTCTACGTTTTAGGCTATCAATATTGTACGGACTGGAATGAGCATGTTTTACCCCATCTTAGGACACAGTTTATGTCTAGTAATTTGCCACCATGCCATTGCCACAAAATTCCAAGAGCCTTTGATAATTTGCTTTGTATTCACATTTTGACCAGTATCTACCCAACTAGTTGCTTCCCCATTCACAGTAATAATACCAACCATCCACCAAAAGTGCATTATCTTATCATTAGTGCCCATTTGTTTCCTTTTTATTTTTCATATTTCACCCATGGTTAAAAATTTGGTCCATGCAATTTTCTGGAAATAGTCCTATCAGATAATTTCACACGTACTACTCCAATAGCCAGGGAATTTAGTGGTTCATAACCCTTTTTCAACTATCCGTATGGGTATAACTACTTCAAATTCCATTGGTCTGCCGCATAAAACTCTCGTACCAATGCAGAACTGAATTTTTTGAGAGCTATGTTTGAACAGAGCCTCAAATTTAGTTATTTTAGACATGCCTATAGTTTCCAACCCTTGCCCAAGATTATCTCCCACAAAGGATTTTTGGTGGATGCGTTCATTGCTATTATTGAATTGTATGATTCCTCTTTTCTAGGGTACCCCAACCTTAGAACGGTGAGCAATAGAGCAGTGTCTTTAGATAGTTGCAGATGAGGTGGAGGTGGCGGTGGATGAATATTGATGGGATTTACATTTTCCTCATTGCCACTCTAAGCTTCTTCACTATAAGAGTTTGATTCTTCCTCACCTGTATCATCACCATTTTTCATCGTCATCATTACTGTTTCCATAATCATCATTGAATGAAGGTGAATATGGTAGTGAATTATTAGTATTCTTCCTCCTTGGTGTGGTCCTAGGGGGTGTGAGCTTCTCTTAGGTATTATTGGCCCCTCTACGCAACTTATCTCCTAGTTGAGGCTACTTGTACAATGGGTACACCTCTTTTTATCCACTTGACTTTGTTTTGAGGTATCTAAGATATCGCATAGTATGGCTAGTAGGCTTCTTTGGTGTTTCCCTTGTTGAGGTCTACTTCTTTATTGCATCAACTTTCAGTGCCATTTTTTAATTAAAACAATAGTCATAAATGAATTCTAAGAAGAAGAAAAGAAAACAAAAAAAATGGTATTATTGTGCCTTTAGTGGACTCACTATGGCTAATGGGTACGAGTCATAAAAATTAGATACAACTCATCTAGATGAGTTCTAAGGTAGAAAGAAGATATGTTCGTAATCACTTGTCAAATTATGAGTCCTTTTATCAAGTTATAATGTTAACTTTATGACTCGTTACCAATACTGGTAAGCTGACAAGAAATATACAATATTTCTTATAGGCATCTTCTGTCAGCATGAATCTTCTCCAAGAAATCAAAATCCACCATAGTTTCTCCACGAAAGCTTAAAATTGAGGATCCCCAAGATAAGATGATCAAGAAATCATCTCCACGAACTAATATAGGAATCAAAAAAATGCAAGGTATTTTTATCTAATCATCTATCGAGGTATGTGGGGTTTATGAACAATGTTCCCCTTTCATCCTTGTTCCCAATACCAAGTTTTAATTATAAATTCATATGATTTCAAATGAATATTCATGAGATTTGAATTAGGGTTCATATGCATTATTACTGTTTACAAGATTTTTGAAATTTTAAGAATTTTAGAAGATGAATTGCATGTCTATTTTAATATTTTTATGTCTATTAAAGTAGTTTACAGATTTTGAGATGAATTATCATTGTCTTCATTATCAAGAATGGTTATTATGATGTTTTGACATGAGTTTAAAGCATTGATTTTAAGCCGTAAGATTTAGTATCGATATTTTAAGAAGATTATAATTTTTAATCATCTTTGATGATCGTTTACCAAGATACAAGAAAGAGGTTGATCTTTTGACCCTAAGCATTGTTCATATAATTTGATATTCAAATAAAGAGAAACATAATTGGTTTTCATTATAAACTCGTGCTATTTTAAGGTGAATATCCTAAAGTTCTAAGCTATAAGTATAGGAGTAGTAATTAGCATCGAGTTCAGTATGATTCTAAGGTCTCATACCCCAGAACTATGACCCTTCATAGGTTTTAAGTACCCATAGAGGGAAAAGTCAGTGATCACTTAAGTTGAGGTTCTATTCTGATGGAAAGGGTAGAACAACTCTCCCAAAATAGGTAAGACGTTGGACTCAATGTTAGCTCACATTGTTTATGTCAGTTAAGAGAACCTCCCTGCTAGTTAAAGACAAAAGAGATTTACGGAAAAGCTTTTAGAAAAACTAAGTGTTAAGGATCTCAAATTCATTCAGATTGTACTTTATAGAAAGATAACAGTTATAGATTTCAGCTTTAAAATTTTAGATCAAGACGTGTGCCCATTTTACACTTAGACAACATGATTTACATACAGAATATTGAGTACAGTTTTTACAACCAAATATTATGACTCACTAGATTTATAAAGTATGATTTGTGATTCATGATTTCAATTTTCTATATTTTAGATATTCTAGCTTATGTGAGTCATATATATTTAGCATGCATTTTTTTTATTAATTATGATGATGAGATGATGTTTTACTTAAGCATTTCACCCCATATACTTAGTACATCCTCGAAGTACTGATCCACATATGCGTCAATGAACTTCATTGTCTCATAATGTAGGTTCAGGTGAGTAGTTCAAGAATCTCCATCTACATCCAACAGTTGATGAGTGTTCATAGTTTAGGGACTTATCCATTCAGATTTTGCATTTTATCAGTTTATATGATTTTGTATTCTTTTTAGATTTTGCAGTTTATCAGTTTATATGATTTTTTATTCTTTTCAGACACTTTGAATTAGCTACGGGTTTGTCCCAGTGACTCTCTAGTTATTTGTAGCAGAGGCTTGTCATACTGCTAGTTTTAATTCAGCTTATTCAGTATTAAGATTTTACACATTGTTTCAGATATTATATTCAGATAGTTTTCTATATTTATTAAGACTTTTATGTCCATATTCCAATTATTATGAGACTCAAATCTAGTAGAAGGTAGACAGGGTTAACGTAAGGCTACGAATAGTCTTGAACATTTTGTGATACCTCAGGATAAGATTTTGGGGCATTACGAACTTTGTATCAGAGCCTAAGATTTTTAAGAGTCCTAGGGAGTCAAACAAGTTGCGTTACGAAGAGAATTGATCATGGGTGTGAAGTACGCCACATTTATGAGAAATAGGCAATGGGGCATTCTTAGGAAATCTTTTATTTCATTTATGATCTATCATGCTTATAATATCTCTACCTTCTTTTAACTTATACTCTTACATGATAGTTGAGTATGACTTCTCATCGAGCTAATGCCCGCAGAAATGGTGACAAACCACCCCGCAGATCTATTGAATGAGAATGTATCCTATACTTTGTTTTGGGCTGCTGTTGAGGAATTGGCATAGATAGTGACTGCTAATATTTTGGGAAACCATAAGAATTAGGCTACAGCCTTACTTTAACAGAATAGGGATTTAGCAACAGCTAGAATCAAATACTTTATGTGGATGAACCCGCCAGAGTTTATTAGGTCGAAAGCAGGTAAAAACTTACAAATTTGTTTAGATATTATGAAGAAGATCACCCAGATTAGGTATGTTTCTAAAGAGGTTAGTGTAGAGTTAGCATCCTACAGATTGAAGGATGTAGCATATGATTGGGTAGTGTTATGGAAGAACGGTAGAGATAGAATATTATTCCTATGAGTTGGCAGGTGCTTCAGGATGCTTTTCTAGACTTGTTCTTTGCACGTGAGATGAGTGAGGCTAAGATAGAGGATTTTTTGAATTTGAGGTAGGGTTCGATGATAGTGAAGAATTAAAGCATTAAGTTTAATTAGTTTTCAAAGTATGCCCCTAATACAATGGTTGATCCTACGGTAAGTATGAGTAAGTTTGTTACTGGAGTGTATAGTTTTGTATGGCAGAATGCATTTTGTGGAGTGCTTAGCCCAGTAGAAGGGTTGTTTTTGCTGTTTTAAGTTTGGTCATGGTATTAGAGATTATTTGCATGCTAAGAAGAGAAATAGAGATGTTCAGCCCCAACCTCAGGAAACTAGTGCATGAGCTCCTTTAGGTCGCACAGTTCCTCCTCGGGGCACATTATCCAGTACCGGTAGTGGTCAGTGCCAGAATTAGTTTTATACTTTACCATCCTATTAGGAGCTGAAGGATTTACCAAATGTTGTTACTGGTATGCTTCGGGTCTTTTATTTTGATGTTTATGTATTGTTAGATCCTGGTTCGAGTTTATCCTATGTGACCCCGTTAGTTGCATTGAATTTTGAGATAATTTCTAAAAAGATCCCTGAGCCTCTCTTGGTTTCTACCCTAGCAGGTGAATCAGTTATTGTTAAGCAAATCTATAGAAAATGTCCTATTACCATCCTGTATAAAATTATGTTAGCCGATTTAATAGAGTTAGATATAGTTTACTTCGACATTATTCTTGGTATGGATTGGCTCCATTCTTGTAATGCATCTATAGATTGTCACACCCGAGTGGTGAAGTTTCAGTTTCCAGATGAGCCAGTCTTTGAGTGAAAGGTAATTCAGTGTCTCCCAAAAGCCATTTCATATTTTATTTTAAATACATAAAGTTGATTTCAAATGGGTGTATCTATCATCTAGTTCGAGTCAAAGATATTAAGTCTGAGACTCCAACAACTCAGTCAGTCAATATAGTTAAAGAGTTTCCTGATGTCTTTCTCAAAGATTTGCAAGGGGTACCTCCCAATAGGTAAATAGAATTCGGTATTGACTTTCTCCCATATACTCAGCCTATTTCTATATCCCCATATCATATGGCTCCCGCCGAGCTTAAAGAGTTGAAGGAACAACTCAAAGATCTTTTAGATAAATGTTTCATAAGGCTTAGTATTTCCCCATGAGGGCGCTCCCGTCCTATTCATGTAAAAGAAAGATGGTTCTTTGCGTATGTGCATTGACTATCATTAGTTGAATAAAGTCATAGTAAAAAAAAATATCCTCTTCCTAGAATTGATGTCTTATTTGACCAACTCCAACGTGCAAGTTATTTCTCAAAGATACACCTTAGATCTGGCTATCATCAGCTTAAAGTAAGAGAATATGATATTCCAAAGATAGCGTTCAGAACTCGTTATTGTTATTTTGAGTTTCTAGTCATGTCCTTTGGGCTAACCAATGCCCCAGCAGCATTCATGGACTTGATGAACAAAGTGTTCAAATAGTATTTGGACATGTTTGTCATAGTCTTTAAATGATATCCTTGACTACTCTCGTAGTGAGGATGATCATTCAGACCATCTTAGAATTGTGTTGCAGACTCTTAGAGATCACCAATTATTCACCAAGTTCAACAAATGTGAATTTTGGCTAAGGTCAGAAGCTTTCGTTGGTCATATCATTTCCAGTGAGGATATTATAATTGATCCCTAAAGATAGAAGCCATAAGAAATTGGCCTAGACCTATCTCTCCGTCAGAGATTTAGAGTTTCTTTGGTTTAGCTATTTATTATAGATGTTTTATTGAGGGTTATTCAGCTATTGCTTATTGTATATCTAGATTGACTCAAAATAAAGTTAAGTTTTAGTGGTTAGATTCCTACAAGAAGAGTTTTCAGGAGTTAAAGACTCAACTCACTTCAACCACTATTTTACCGCGACCTAATGGTACATATGGTTTTGTGGTTTGTTGTGATCCCTCCAGAGTTTTTTTGGGTTGTTTTTTGATGCATAGAGAGAAGGTCATAGCCTATGCCTCTAGACAGCTTAAGCCTCATGAAAATAATTACCCAACCTTTGATCTTATGTTAGCTGCTATTGTGTTTGCTTTGAAAAACATTAGACATTATTTGTATGGGGTGCATATTGATGTGTTCACGGATTACAAAAGCTTGCAGTATGTATTTACTTAGAGAAAATTGAATCTAAATCAGAGAAGGTGGTTATAATTATTGAAGGACTATAATATGAGTGTGTTGTATCATTCGAGCAAGGAAAATATAGTGGCAGACGCCCTTAGTAGACTATCTATTGGCAGTGTTTCCCATATGGGGAATGATAAGAAAGAGTTAGTTTGAGGAATGCATCATTTAGATATATTGGGTTTTAGGTTGGTTGATTCAGCTGAAGGGAATGTTTGGGTTCAGAGTAGCTTCTAATCTTTCCTAGTTTTGGATGTGAAGGAGGAGCAAGATAAGGATTCTAGTTTGGTCAAATTAAAGGTAAAAGTTAAAGACAAAAAAATAGGGGTTTTCTCCCAAGGGGGAGATGGTGTGTTGAGATACCAGAGTAGATTGTGTATGCCACGTGATAATGATTTGAGGCAGAGGATTATGGCGGAAGAACATGGTGCGTGTTATTCCATTAACCCAGGTGCTACTAAGATGTACCACAACTTGCGAAAAATCGATTGATGGAGTGGTATGAAGAAAGATATAGTAGCAAAATTTGTGGCCAAGAATGTAACTTATCAATAGGTTAAGGTAGAGCACAAAAAACTTGGTGGTATGTTGCAAGAGTTTGGTATCCCCACTTGGAAGTGGAATGAGGTGAATATGAATTTTGTGACTGGTCTACCCCATTCGCGTCGTTAGCATGATTCAATTTTGTTTATTGTAGACAGACTAATTAAGTCAGCATATTTCTTTCCAATTCATACATATGATACAGCTGAAGATTTTGCTAAGTTGTATATCAAAGAGATGGTTAGATTATGCTAACATAGTAGATCAGGTGCAGAATTTTTTGTTGCCATTGGCCCAAGACAGCCCCTAGGGCCACTCTACTTGCATCACACATAATCGTAAATGAAAGAGACTAGTCGGGAGACACTATGATAGGGTCTAACACCAACCGCTCCTTAAAGTACTCTAAATTTTTCATACATGCCTCATCAAAATCAAACTTTACCTGATTCTCAAGGATCTTGCAAAGAGAATTTGCAATCTTTGAGAAATCTTGGATGAATCACCTCTAAATCCCAGCATGACCTACATAACTTCTAATTTCCTTCACTGAGAATGGTGGTGGCATCTACTCAGTAACTTCTATTTTTACCTTGTAAGCCTCTATTCCCCTTTTTGAGATGATGTGCCCAATCACAATTCCTTCTTTGACAATAAAGTGGCACTTTTCCAAATTAAGCTCAAAATTACATTCATCACATCGGTATAGAGCATTGGACAAGTGGACCAAATAGTCACTAATATAATCACAAACCATAGAAAAAGAATCCATAAATACCTTAATGGTATCTTCTACAATGTCAGAGAAGATGGACATCATGCATCTCTAAAATTTGGCTAGGGGCGTAGCATAACCTAAATGGAATTCTCTTAAAATAAAATGTTCCATATGAGCAGGCAAATGTTGTATTATCCTGATAATTCAGAGCAATCGTGATCTGGTTGCAACCCAAATGTACATCAAAAAATAATATCAACACCCTCCTGGAAGTCTATCCAGCATATGATCCATCAATGGCATTGGGAAGTGGTCCTTTTAGTTCCATATGTTGATTTTCCTCTAGTCCATGCACACTCTCAATCATGTGATTGGTCTCATTATAACAATCTCATTATTCTTATTTGGTATGAATATAATTCTACCTTTCTTTGGGATGCACTGAATAGGACTGACCCATTTGATACCAGTAATGGTGTAAACAACACTAGTGTCCAACCACTTAATGATCTTTTTCTTTACAACCTTATGTATAGGAGGATTTAGTCATTGTTGATGCTCTATGCTAGGAATACAGTCTGGGTCCATTTGGATCTAGTAAGAATAAATGCTTGGCAGAATACCCATAATATTAGAAATGGTCTACCCTATAACTCTCTCGAACCTCGACAACATCGATAACAATGCCTCTGCCTCTATCTCAATTTGGTCGATTGTAATACTCATTGGAAATGTATTATTAGACCCAAAAAAGCATAGCACGAATGGGAACAGAGTGTTTCAATTCCAATATTGATGGTTGTTCAATTAACAAATAAGTGAATAGAGTTGCTCTATTCTTCAAATCCACATCAAGCTTCTTCGGAGCATAAGCATGAGAACCTCCCCCATAAAAAGAATCTACCATCTTATCATATTTATTAGTTCCATCACTGTTAAAATTCATAACCACCCTCGCTAATGCTTTCACAACCAGTATCTATTTAGTTGGAACAGTCATTGCATAAACTTCATAATAACAGTGTCTATTATAGACACCATTCTTATATCTCTCGACTACCACATTGACTGGAATACATTGAAAGTTACCTGTTGATCCTTGAGTCTAAAACTCACCGACCCCAACTCTATATCAACTAGTGCCCTACTCATAGCTATGAAGGGATTGCCTATGTTGATAGGGACTTGGAAGTCCACCTCACAATCAAGTATGACTAAATAGGATGGCAAGATGAATAACGCCACCTTTATCAACATATCATAAAGAATACCAACAGGATTTTTCATGGTTCGGTTAGCCATCAACAATCTTATCAATGTTAGTTTAGGTACTCCCAACCCAAACTACTTAAACACAACTAAAGTCATTAGGTTAATATTGGCAGGTAGATCATATAAAGCCCGAGAAAAGTTAAAGGACCCTATGGTGCATACTGTATCATCAGTATCTCTATAGTCACTAAAAGCTCCAATAACATACGAACCAAATCCTCTATCATCCTCTCAAGTGTGACATCCTAAGTTAGTGACAAAGATTTCATTCAGCATTTCATGCACAATATCCCACACATACGCATAAGTACACCTCTAGATATTATGTCATCTATAGCCCCAGAACTTACATTTAGGGATCTTTAGAATATCTCTAACAGGTTGGATACTGGGATTCGATAATGAAGAACCATTCATAAATTCTTTTTGAATCAAAAATATGATTAATACATCAACTCTGCAACTAACTATTGAAATTTTTAAATCTCATCTCTTAGTTGTAGAATCCAAGAAGTAGGAAAGTATCATTTCAAAAACTATCTGCACAGATCGTTACATAAAGTAATTGATCCTCTAGAGAGTTCCCCCAGCCACAACGATACTTCTCCTATCCATAGTATGGTATATGAAGCATTGGTCCTAATAATATTGGATAGATGCATGTTCGTATTGTCTGTTGCTAATACAAAAAATACACCCTTTATGTTTATCAGCTAGATGATTGCAATAGTAATGTCGAACTTGACATTTAGGGGTAAATCCAGATATAACAGTAATCCAAGCCTGCAAGGATGCTACAATACCATACTAGTTTATAACATAGAAAAAATCTACAAAAATGGGGCCACAACTAGCAAAATTATTTGCAAAATAGTAAAATGGTGCCTGGGCTAAAACTACCTACCCAAAACTAGTAGCACAAATACCTTTGAAAATTTCATACAAGAAGTAGAGTAAATCTATCCTACTTGGATGCAGTTGAACACTCCCTAAATCTTCTAAATCAATGCTTTCCCCTTACAAGAAGCCTTTGAGGGATTCCACTCTGTCAAAACAATGATTTATATGTCAAGAAATGAAAATTTATTTGCCTATTACATATAAAGGCTCTATGCCAGAAACCAAACTAAAAATCACATCCAGGGCCACTTGTAAATCATAAAATTGAAATTATTACAGTGTCCCATGCATACCAATGATTATTAGCCAGACAAAATTTGTCAGTTTCTAGGAAAACATAGTAGAACTAATTTACTAAATTATATGTAAATCAATGCAATTACTTACGAATTAACAATGCTAAAGTATCTGTAAATTCTATCTTGAGCTTAGACTAGCCTTTAGCAACCAATTCCTTTTAATTACTGAGATAAAAAAAAATTAAATAATGGTATGTTTTTAATTATACTGTATACTGGAAAATCAGGTAGAAGGATGTGTCTGTGTATATCTATATAAATTATATACTAGCAATGGTTTCGTTAGAACCTAAAGGACTTATAAAGAGGTCACTGCTTGGGCTAATAAAGCAAATCTAACCCAGTCGAACAAGCTCAGGGGCTTCTTTTGAGGCTACCACTTAAGAATACGAGAGGCCGCTTAAGGCAAGGCTGGTCAAGCTCTGCTAAATTGGTCCCTAGTCCACTTAAGAAATTGCACCAAATATTGGCACCAACCAAGTTAACTAGTTCCAATGAGCTTAGTCCGAGAGCTTTTAAATGGTTCAGAATTTTATGCTCACAAACGAACTATGCTAAGCTACTTAATTCATTATTCTTAACTACAAATGTCAACAAAATTTGTATGCACAGTTATTTTAGTAAAAGCTAGATAACATACCCTAAAGTGCCATTTTTGATAAACCCAACCCATACCCTAAAATGAGTTGAGAAGCCTTTGGAACCAAACCAAGGGTATTATAGACTAAAATAATGTTTTAGAGTTATTGAGTTTGTTAGGATTTGTATTAAAGGGTTTTTACATAAGGTTTTGGCCTAAGGCCTATTTCTAAACATTACAAGCTCCTAAATAAGTAAATGTCTATAAAAAACAAAACGAACTGCCCGATGATTGAATTGTGAATCCTAACAGGTAATAAATTTCTTAAGAAAGTTATAAAATATATTCAAAAGCAGAAAATGCATAGGAAATGACTGAGAGGACCATTACAACAGTTAACATGAATGAATGTATTCAACATAAATCAATGGTATCATACTGACTAATTTCCTAACCATACCTAAAACACCCTAGATTTTGATGCTTAGAAAATTTCCTCGGTTTTTAGATTTTGGACATCATACAAGTAGGGGTACATCTCGTATGATGGGGTATGACTCGTATAGTGGTGGTCGTATATTATCTTGTATTGGGTGGTGTGTATTGTTTGGTTATCTATCCAAGGTACGATTGGAACATACGGTCATACGTTAGGGTACAATTTGTAAGGTACCTCTCATACGTTTCCTTAAAGTTTGGTCTAGGTGATTCTATTCTACTTAAAGTATGACTTCATGGAACTAGTAGTATGGTTCAGTACAGTTTGGCTTAGTTGGTAATATGTTGGATAGTGTTAGGATCCTCTGTGCGTCCTAGGGTACGATTCTAGGGTACCACTCGTACCCTATGGTATGGTTGGGGTACTGCCATCGTATCCACCAGCGGTAATTTAAGCTGTTAAATTTGGGAGTGATTTGGACATTTCCCCTCTTAACCTCTTAAGGTCCCAGGACTTATATCACTCATGAGACATTATTTAACCTATTATTCCAATCTTTCATACTTATAAACTCTCTTATAACAATCTCAAATTCTCTCAAGGATTTTGATTTATAAAAGGCTAGGGTTTCATTAGTAAGATTAATTGAGGCTCTTGGGGTGATTTCTTCTCATCTTTTTCGTAAACTAAGTCAAGATATTGGTCCCTCAATATTAGCTCAACTAAAGGTGTATTTTATGAATTATTTTCATGGCATAGTTGTAGTATGGTTCTATGTTTTCAAATATATATTGGAGGATTTTGGTTGTAATGGTTAGTTATGGTTTTCCTATGTATTTTATCTATGTTTTTCACATAATATGTTGGTTTAAATATTTGGTTCCATGAGAATTTTAAATTTGTTAATTGATACTTTGTGTTTTTTGGAAACATACCCTCCCACAACATGTTTTATAAAATTCCTATGAGATTGCATTTGCTATATTGTTGGACTTTAATAGAATATTGCATGGTATAACTTTGAAATGGAACCCTAAAGGTTATACATTGTTTAAATGGCTTGGAATGGTTAAATGGTAAAGTCTTGATTGTAATGGTTATGGTTTAATTGACAACCTTGTTGGGTACAAGGAATTCCCACAAGTAAACTTAATAATGGAACACTTGTGGGGTACATGGGAGTACCCCAAGTAAACTTGACAATGTAATCTATGGTTACATGGGAATCCCTTTACTTAAAAAGGATGACTAAGGATATTTCTTGCAAGCTATAATCGGTATGAAAATGGTACTGCTTATAGCTTTGGTTAGTAATAAATGGAATTTATGGTTTGGTTTTATGGTAGAGATTTTAATTGGTCAATAATTGCATGATGTGATAGCTAACTGTGAAGGTGTAAGTCTAACGGACGGACACTGGAAATTCATATTTGTCGACATGAGGATTGGTTATGGTAACCATATATGATACTCACGCGGTACATGGGAATTCCTTCAATACAATTGTACATATATATCATCGGGGCCCGTTTAGAGGGTTACATGTATCCATATAGTCCATCGGTGATTCTGGGATAGTTAAGCTATAAATACCTAGGTTAATGGTTTTAAAAGCATGCTAAACCTGATTTTCTTTCTCAACATTGTTATATTTATATATATGTATATGTATGGCTGTGTATGCATATGATTGGTGTACTTTGTTTTAAAGGTTGGCATTATTTTTTCTTTATCTGAATTACTTGTTAGCATTCACCAGATAACCCATCTTTCAGTGGCTTTATCCCCATGCGATGGAGAAAATGGCCATTCTACTCATCCTGCTTAGTGATCAGATTTGGCATCAAGTCGGTTGGATTTAAGTAGTGAGATTTCTTATTCTAGAAGGCTTAATTTCTCTTATGAATATCTTTCCATACATTGGTTACATATGGATATTGGTTTTTGATATGGTTGGGGGCATGTCCCAACCGGATATTATTTTTATTTTTGTTTGAGGCTTTTGTGGAACCACTATGGGTTTGAATGGGTGGTGTCGGTATTGGTGATGGCCTTAGTATTTGCATTGGTGTAGAGGCTGACAACGTTGGATTGTATTGTTTGTTGTTCCATCCTATTACGTTATGGACTTGTATTTGTTTATTATTTCTTTATTGAATGGTTTTGGTTGGGTTGTTGGACGGTTGGACTCTTTTGGGTTGGTCATGGTCATAGATCTATCCAAAAGTATAGATTTGTATAGATACGCTATCTTGTTATATGTTTGAAATTCATCCAACTTAGGGTATGCATTTGGACGGTTGGGTTGGTTATCAGGGGTGTTCCTTGATCCTGGTTGAACTTGGGATTCCCATTATGACAAGGCCTTGATTTGGGTCATCTCGGTGCCAAGTAGATACACCACCTTCATCTCGATTGGTAGGACACAAAGATAACACATTTTCAGCTATGTGGTCCCTAAATAGAGGAATCTATAGGGAATGTGGGATATTCATATATGCTGTCCTGTAAAAAACTAAGATTTTTAATGGCAATCAAAATAAATTTACTCTGTCTAGTACTGAAAAAATAAGATTATAACAGTATTCTTGGACTCAAACTAATGCTTAATCAGTAGATATCTATCAAATTCAAAGCTCGCGATCAGATTTGCGACTAAAATAGAAAAAAAAACATTTATGAATTGCAAACTCCCGCGATCGAAGTATATATGTCGTCATAAAAAGAGTGGTTCTATAATGGACCAGAATCAACCTCGATCTATGTTTGCAAAGTAGTATGTTTAGTTTAAAATGTCATAATCAATAACTAAGGGTGCTCTGACTTCAATTTTAAAGAAAATAATAGAAAAAAGAAAAGTTAGAATAAGTCCTTTTATAGAAAATGGTAGTAAAATAATTGTTTTAGTTCAAAACCTACCTCTAAAAAGGCAAAAACGAATCCAAATGCATGTGTGAAATCACTAGTATCCAAGAAATAAAAAAATGTCTAAGCATAGATAAACTATGTAATAACTCTATAAAATCATAGAAGGCTAAACTGATGTCCAATTGATCTTTTTACCATGGTCTCAGGCCAAACAATATACAATTTACATGAATAAGAACATAATTACTCAACAAGACTTATGTACATACTAGCATCAAGCTAGAACCTAATAACTCAACAAGACTAATGTACATACGAGCATCAAGATACTGGGAGCATCTAATAAAAAAATACAGTCCAAATTAGTATGTGATAAAGTATATCTTAAATTAAGGGATCCTTAAAGTCAACTAAAAGATGTGTACATATATAATTAGGCTTAATAATATTGAATAGATATAACTTGCAATCTTGGCTAAGGCCCAAATTACAATGTTATAATAAATAAAATTAACGTATCAATTCAAGATACGGTGGCTATACGCCTATCCTAGACACCTTGCATGAACTCTAAACATTACACCATCTCATAGATAAGAGAAGACCATAGCCTACCTCAAAGCTAAACTACTGTCTCAAACCATCCATGAGCTCCTCTTCTTCACTCAAAGATTATTGAATGATGTCACACTATTTAAAGCATCTACTAGATGTTAATAAGTGTATGAGAATACCCATATTAAAATATTAGCGTTCACATCAAAAAATAGTTCAAGAATAGGGCCATGGGATCTGTTAATGATATTTTGAAATTAAATCTGTCACTAGGTCCTTTAAAGGACAATGAATGTATGCTTGAAAGTTGAGCACAAATGGTGTGTAAATTAGGTCTCAAATTAGACTTACGATTCAAGGAAAAAGATGAAAGAAATCAAGAAATTTATAGAGACTTAAGGCATAAACTTACAAGGAAACTAACTAGAAATGACAACGCAAAATCAAAACACAATTTAAATCTAATGATATCCCGCTAAAGACAATCTTGCACAATTTAAAATGGTGGTTTTATGCTTTACAAATGACTTGAATTTGATGAAATGAAAAAAATATAAATACTAGTGATGGTTGCTAAAGCAGTCAAATGACCATTAAAGTCGTCAGAAGCTGCTACATCCACTTTTGCTAAAGTTGTTAGGGTTTTGAAACATATACTACTAAAGTTGTTGGGGGCTACTAAAGCATTTTGGTGCTCCTAAAGTCATTAGTGGCCGCAAAAGCCATCATACCAAAAACTTAGGCCCCATTAAATTTGCTAAATCCCAAAGGACTCCAACTGGGTGCTCAAGGTTTGTCCGGAACCCTGTGCATACAAACAAACTTTTTTCTACCAAATTGAACATCCAGAACCAACGAAACCATTAAAATTTTCATCCAAGGTCATTTTGGTTTTAAATAAATGGGACCCACATCCGCTATTTCATATTTAATCAAAATCCACCGAATAGCCGAAAACAAGGTCGGAAGCCTCTAGACCCAGAAAGAGTGTCTTCCAAGGCTAAAATCTACATTCTAGGGCTAACAAAACTAATGAAATTATTATCCGAAGTTGTTTGATAGAAGTTATTGTCCTAGAATAATTTCTTAACTTCGAAAGCATCAAAATAGAAAAATAATCTTAAAACCCAAATAAACTTCCCAAAAACAAAATCAATGATCTCAATAAGTCGTAAATGATTAGTTGTCATTCTAAGAAGATGTAAAATGCAAAAAATATATCGAAATGAAGACAAGAAAACAAGGGTCTTTACATCACGGAGTATGGAATTTAGCTTTTTTAACTTTTTATTAAAATAAAACAATTTGGAGAATTAGACTACACCAATCCGCTATTTAGTATTTATCCTAAATTGTACAAATAAACTTAAAATTTTAATTAGACAATAGTAATAATTATTGATGAAACTTTTTTAAAAAATAATTACTGATGTCACTAAAACTCATCACATGATGACATCTAGTTTATCGACAACTAGGTAAGCTGAGCCATAGCCCAAAATAATTCATAACAAGATAACAGGCGGAAAGTAGGAATAACAAGAAAGAAATCAATAAAAGAACAATATAAGCGGAAGTATGGACATACACACACACAAAAAATTTAGTACAAGAGAAGGAGAGGAAAAAATAAACAAAAAGAATTCCTTCCAAGACCTGGTAAGGTCGGTCCTAGAACCACTACAAGATATAAAACAAGAGTAGAAAATAATGTTAAAAATATAGATATATTCAGTAATCTCGGAACACAAAAGAATTTATTTGAAACAAATGGAGAAGGACCATCCTTAGACTTTAGAATGCTCACTCTATCTCAGAATCAACAGTTATGCTTGAGAATAGCATCAACATCGGTGGCTTATACATCAATCTACATCATGAAAAAGATGAAGATGTGTAGTATGATTAACGATACTATAGATACTCAGTAGAAATCATCATCCCGCGAAAGTAAAATTTAGTAAAATCATAAATATAATTCAAGTGTGTATGCAAAATCAACAGTAACGAGCATAGAAATAGAACTATACACTAAACTTGGCAACTGCAATAAAGGAAGTAAATAACTCAAAATATAAGAGAAATGCAATAACTGCAATCTAATTGGGCCCCATTATTCCTTGAAGGCAATCACAAGAAAATAATTAACCATTCCAGGCCCCATTAGCCGATGGGTACCGACAATATTAATCTATGATAGAAACATAAGTATAATGCAATTAAACCAATCACAAGTAACTTTATGATCTGAAATCCATGATGAAATATCAAGATATGTATCAGGCTTGAGCTTAAACTAATAGATAATTAGGAGACGGTAGAAATCTATTTCAAATAGGAAATAATATATAATAATAATAGGCCACATAAATTATGTACAACAAAACTTAGCACAACATCTAAACTCTTAGTAACAACCATAACCAAAAAATAATCCTAACCATAATCATATACAAATGCCAAACTCAGTCTAGAACTCACAGTAACAATATCATAGCTAGAACAAAGTGATCCTATTAGTAATCGACCTCAACCCTTATTGATATAAAACTCATACTGCAATTGGTAATTAGTAACCAAACCATAGGTATAATTGGTTTCTGTATTGTTCAAGATCACAAAATTAAAATATCAATAAAGTATTTGGTGGACTTAAACTGGAACTATAGTGGATTTACAAAAATATAAGAATTACTAATTAACATGTAGAAAGTCAAGGGTTCCAAGCCTATGTCAAAATCATACGATCAAGAATACAATTTTAGGGTGGATAAGTTGACTAAGGGAGGGCGGGTCCCAAATACTAGGTCAAGAAGGTGCAATTCAGGATCTATTGCTACCCTACCAAATTTAAGGAGCTAAAGTAGGCTAGAGGTCTAGTCTAAGTCAAACCTGAAAAGAGATATTTTTATATACTAGTAGCAAGGAGTCGATCTAAGCCTAAAGGAACTTAATGTCATGTATACTAGCTAAAAAGGATAATGGGGCTCACTCTGGGGTCCTGATAGCCAAACCTATACAGGAACCTAGCTGAATCTAGTGTAAGGTTTCCCATTTCCATATATAGGTACTAATAGCATCAATCCTATTCCTTAAGGATTGTACTACACTATACTACTGTAGAATGGACTTGCAATCTACAAAAATGTGGCCCTAACAAATAAAAGAAGGTATAAGAATACTAAAACGATGCTCGCGCTTAAACTACCTACACAAAACTATCATAATAGAAAACAAATATCATAAATAATCTCCATCTAGAAGTATGGTAAACCTACCCAAACTAGATGCCAAAGAACGCTCATGAAATCCTCACAATGGAAGCTTTCCCTTTTCAATAGCTGTGTACTATCTAAAAAATAATATATATATATCAAGATGAGAAAGATTAAACATGTTTTCCTTATAAATGATATGTTAAGAAATTAGTCTAAAAATCACATATAGTCCTACTGGTAGAATTGCAAAATTAAAACTGTCACAACGTCCAATGCAACTCTTCATCTTATCCACTTAAAAATTGCTAATTCTAAACCCAAAAATTATATCAAATATTATTTCTAAAGAATCTAGAAAGAATAAAAACTAATCCAGTTAATTATGTTGATTCGAGGCAATTACTTATGAATTAATAATGCTAAAACACCCGTAAAAGTGTAATACCCCGTATTTTCCTAACTTAAATTAACCCTCACTACACCAGTTATCCCATATAATTTTATTAAAAATACATAGTATTTTTTAGTTTTTAGCTTACCAACGCATAGGAAATTAAGTCATCTTTTCAACGATATAAGATCTACCCAAATCCAATTCCCAGTCAAGTAGTTAGAGCTATTTTAGTAAAACAGTGTGACAACTCGCACTTCAGCGCATCATGGAGGCATGCCAAATGGAAATTGTCAAAAATCAGTGAGCCAATGGGATAACCCCACGTCAGGGTGAGCTTTCGGTTCTAATCCAATGTTGCAATGCGATACCACCAGATCTCGCCACTAGCCATTTTCTTAATTTTTATTTTCTAGTGTCACGTTGTGATCATGGAGCGTCGCGTCAAGGGCCAAATTCCCATTTAATAAAGCAACACAATCCCACCATGTAACGCCAAGATCCCAGTTCATAATTGTTGAATTTCAATGACACGACGTGATTGCGCCGTATCAACCAAGGGTGAAAATTGGGAATTTTCAGTTAATTCTGAGTTTTAAATTTCAAGGGCTTTTAGGTCTTTTTATGCATTCTAGTCAGCCTATACAGCGGATTAAAGCCCTAAATCATTTAATAGCTTATTAATTGATCACTAATCTCAAGAAAAAAATCATTCTCTCTAAATTAAAAAATTCTAGCTCTCATGAAATCAAGAACAAAGCTAAAAAACCTACTATGAACTCTAAGAACTCATCAATTCAGGTATGTTAGGTGTTCATTCATGGGTTCCTTTCACCCAAGAATCCCATGAACCTCTTTTTAAATTATAAGTTTTAGATTCATGATTTCGATGCTTCAAAATGATTGTACGCATATCTATGATATTAATTTGGTTTTCAATTGATGATTATGATAAGATTCATGAAAAAGAGAATAGTATTTATGGGGAATTATATGAACTACATGTTGAACCAATGAATTTGCAAGATTGGGCATTTTATTTGCAATGCTTATATATTATCCATGATTATGTGCATTCAGTTGTGCTCCACAAGAGTTTAATAGAATATCCAAGTGAATTAAATGATGCAATCATGACATACTAGTATATGTACAAGCTTATGCCCTACAAGTGTTTGATAAAATATCTCTATGAATGAATTATTGACAAGTAATTATTGTTATGTCTTTAAAGATAATGCTATGCTTTTTTTCATGCTATCAAAAACTGGGGGGTACTTAATACCCAACAATCTAGCTATTTACCTAGAGCCAGTGTTAGTTATAGAATAGTATCAATCATGTTATGATCAGTAGACTCCAGTCAGGTATAAAACTCGGTAGAACTCAGTCACTTACAGAACTCGGAAAACTTAGTAAACACAGTATCAGTACAGTCCAGTCCAATCAAGTATACTTAGTTTAGTGTCTTTCAGTTAGGAGTAGGATTCAGCACCGAGTGAACCCAAGGATGGGGGTTTACCTGCCATTAGAGGGTGTGATCCTTAGAAGAAGTCCTTACATTATAGAACTACATAGCCAGCGTAGTTTGAGATATCAACCTGCCAACTGAGGGTTGATGAGGTGTATTAACCTGCTAGTTAAAGGTTTCACCGTTCCCCTTAGAGTACTTACCAGATTAAGGTAACTTTTCAGTGTCTTTACCCGTGGCATAGTACTGACACCCTTCTATCTAGGGTCATAGGTTGGACCCCAAATATAGTAAGTAAAGGGGCATGTTGGTTAGATAATTACTTCCCACAGTCTCAGTTTCAGTATTAGTATAGAACTTAGTTCAGTTCTACAGAATTAGGATTTTTAGATACATTCAATGAGTTTTAGTAACTCAATTATCAGTAATCTCAGGTAATAGTTACTCAGTCATCATAAATCAGAGCTCATCTTTAGTAAAAGCTCAATTATAGTATACATGCATATGCACAGTATTGCATAATCAGTATTTACAGTTGTTTCAGTTATCTATTTACATTCATATTCAGTTACTCTATATCATTCAGTCAATTATTATTCATGCATATGAACCCTTTCATTCAACCTTACCTTATCTAGCCTACCAGTACATTCCACATACTAACACATACTCTTTCTTTGCGCTATGATGTCTCATATCATTGGTTTGAATGCTTAGGTTCCTGACCGTGCATAAACAGATCTAGTTATCAACAACAATTTTAGTAGTGCCTCCTCATCTATCGAGGGAATGCTTTTATTTTAATATTTTAGTTTATCAATAGTTCAGTCATCAGAGTTAGTTGGGTGCTTGACCCATCAACTCCACCTTCAGACAATTCAGTTAAAGGATTTTCATAGTAGACTTTCAGACAGTATTCAGTATTGTAAATTATTATTACAGTTGATATTCTTAATCAGTATTTTAGATTTTAAACCTTATGTAATTTTAGCTTATTTTATGCATTTAATATAGTGTTATTATTCAGTGCTCGCACCAATATCTGACATGGGTTATCTTGTGGTCCATCGAGGTCGTAAGTACCTGTAGCATCTGGAGTATAGAATCGGGGTACTAAAAACTTGATATCAAAGCCTAAAGTTCAATAGAGTCATAGGGAGTCTAAAAGTCGCATCAAGTAGAGTCTTGTGCATGGGTGTATAGCGTGCCACACTTTTAGACAGGAGGCTATAAGATGTTTTAGGAAAAGTTTCCCTTCTTTCATTAATTAGATTATGCGAGTGAGCATAAGTTGAAGTTAAACTTTGAGTCCAATTTGTTTTTCCTTCCATTTACAGAACATACATCTCAAATAAACTAATGAAAGAAGGACCAGAAATCAATCAGCACCTTAACCCATTAAGGTAGATCCCCTGGATGAGCATCTCTCCTATGAAGAATTAAGAGCTGCATTCACTACTCTAGACAATTCTGTAACAGCTCAGAATGAACAACCAGTTTTTATTCAGGCCAACCCAGTGGCCAATACTTCTGCAACCAGGATTTCGGATTTCACCCGAATGAATCCTCCCTAATTCTGAGGATCTTAGTTAGAAGAGGAACAATAGGAGTTCCTCGATCAGGTTAATAAAGTCACAGATATTATGGGAGTGACTTCTAGTGAGAGTGCTCAGTTAGCTGCCTATCAGCTATAAGATGTCGCTCATACATGGTTTAAGTAGTGAAAGGTAGACAGGGGCACTGATGCAGAGCCTGTACAATGGGAAGAGTTTGCTACTGCATTTCTAGATGAATTCTTTACCTTAGAGCTAAAAGAAGCCAAAGTGTTAGAGTTCATCAATCTCAGGTAGGGCAATATAAGTGCGAAAGAGTATTCACTGAAGTTTACTTATTTAGGCAAGTATGCTCCCCATGTAGTAGTAGAAAGTAGGTCTAGAATAAGCAAGTTTGTGTCTGGAGTGTGAGATAGTATGGTTAAGGACAGCAGAACTGCGATGTTCATTAAGAAGATTGGCATATCCAGGCTCATGGTCCATGCTCAGCAGATAGAAGCGTCTAAGAATAGCGATTGAGAGGCAGAACAAGAGAGCCAAAATAAGTAGCTTCAATTTCAATCAGCCTAAGTCAGAGGGCAGTAACCGTTCCCAGCATCGTCCAAAGTTTTCAGTTCAAGATCTGTCCTCAGTCAGTGCTCCAATCCCTAAGTTCAAAAATGGTAACAAAAATAAGGAACCATGCTTTAAATCTCAGGGAAGTGACTTCAGTACTCGAAAAAATCTTCTTTGTTAGACATGTGGCAGAAACCATGACGATGTCTGCAGAGCTAGCAGTGATATTTGTTTAGAGTGTGGTAAGCCAGGTTACAGTGTCAGAGATTGTCCTTAGTTAGGTTCTTAGGGTCAGTATAATCATCTTTCAGCTCAGTGAGGTCACCTGAATTAGTAGGGTATTGCTTCAAGTGCCACGAGTGGGCAATACCTTAGCAGGCTTTATGAACTTTAGTCCAAACAAGATCAGGAAAATTCTCCTGATGTAGTCACTAGTACGTTACATATCTTCCATTTACATATTTATGCCTTGCTAGATCTAGTAGCTTTTTTATCTTTCGTAACTCCTTATACAACTATTAACATCGAAGTCAGTCTAGATATTAAAACAGAGCCTTTTTTAGTTTCTACCAAGTGGGCAAATCTATCATACCCCTACAAGTATATAGGAACTGTCCGATTATAATATCTCAAAAAGTTACTTTAGCAGATGATAACGCTCAACTTACACGTCAATTTAGTTTAAGATGGTCATCATCAATATATTTACCCAACTTTGGAGTCGGGCTTAAATCCAAAGGGAATAATGTGAGTGGCGATTAAACTTGTTGGAAACTAAAGCTACAAGTTAAATTCAAACAAGTGGCACGAAAAGACAAAATGGGGGGTTTTTAATAATTGAACAAAAGTTATTAACACTTCAATTTGCCTTAGAACTCAAATCCTAAACTGCAATATTTTAAATCAATGCTATAGAGAAACTATAGTTGTGATCACTGTGATTAGTAATCCTCCATTGAATAAAAGTTGTAGTATTGGATTCTCGTGACTTATCTAAGTATTTCACAACCTACCAAGATGTTGAACTCCCTAATTCACTCGAACTTAGGAAAGCATTCTATTCGTACTGATTTTATCTTAAGTTGATCAATCTTTTCACAGCATTAATCATTAGATGAGAACTTAACCTTCCCAAATCCTATTTGATAATTCACTTCTTACTAGGGTTGATTTCTTATATCAGGCAAATCAACATTAAGCAAGGCCTATTATTTGCAACCAATAGAAAATAATTAATACAAAAGAATTATCACGATGTTCCCAGAATCACTCGAACCCTAACAATATTTTAAATCCAAGGGGGAATAATCATAGATCCCACAACCCTAGTTGTGGATTTTAGTTCCACATGAGAAAGAAAGAGATAGCAATAATTATATTCATCATTCAAAGTAATTAAACTTACAAAAGATGAAGTATGAAGTTGATTCTCTTCCAAGTTCAAGAGAAAATTCTCACAACCAAATCAAAGAGTTGAAAATTTAATTCAAAGTTTTGCGCCCCCAAAGAGAGGTGTCTTTGCCTTTGGAATAAGTTCAAAATGTTCCGCTCCTTTAATGAAATCCTAGAAGATGCTATTTATATTTGTAACTTAAGAAAAATCCAAAATTAAAAATTCAGAAATTTTCTTTTAGGTGTCGACATGTCTGACGGCTTATCAGAGTTTTGATAGCATATCAGAACATATCGCCAGGCATGCTTCAAATTTTTATTCTTCTACTTATGTGTGATGACATTCTTAACGGCTTATCATATACCTGACGACTTATCACAAACGTCGTTACATCTTTACTTCAATTTCTCAAGCACTGCCCAAGCCTGGCGACGAGCCTGATGGGTTATCACAACTTGGACGGCCTATCATATGTTGTCAGCACTTCTTCTAGCTGAATCTCATTCTCTGTCTAAGGCTGACACTGAGTCTGATAACTTATCAGGGAGTTGATGACTTATCAGAAAAGTCTTCAACTACACTTCCCTTCTTATTTTGCTCAAAATCCAATACTTTTATGTCCATTATTGCTTGTTCTCTTGCATCATGACTTTTACAGCAATATCAAAAAAAAAACAATCACAAATGACAAAAGTTGCGTAAGACTTTGCAATTATTCTTAGTTAAAAGCCTCAAATATGTTAGCATCTGCTCACACATCAACACCCTCAACTTAAAACAATTACTTTTCCTCTTGCAACTATATGACACCACACTATGATCCTTAACTAAGAGGCACATAAGATACCTATGATAGTTGATCATCAATTTTAGTTCAAAACACATTACCCTCTCCATTTTCAATCACTTTAAACCCAACTATGTATATCAATAAAGATCAACAATGAGACATAAGGGAATCAAGATATGACATCCAATCTGCAACAATAACCATTCATATATACAAGTTACACTACCCAAATATGTAAGCAGCTAGCAATGCAACCAATATTCCTTACAACAAAGAAGTTCCTCTTCACTCATATATGTAATGAAGTATGTCAATGAGTGGATGATCAAGAGACACTCGCTCTCAGAAAGTTCCAATTGATGTATGCCAAATACCATAAGCTTGCCCTTATTTTCATCACCGAGGCTTTCAGACAGTTAAGTTAGGGTCACTATAGGACTTTTCTTCAGAATGTAACGTAGGATTGGTGCTGGTATGATACACAAGAATATTTAAGGCAACTAAGCCTCCTAGACACTAGACTATCTTCTGGGGTCTCACATATTAACATTTTTCTATTCTTCTTTTTTCATGATTACACATATTCAGGATGGGTGCGGTCTTTTCTAGAATCACTTTTTTTTCACAACTTTTCTTTTCTTGTTCTTTTCCACCACACCCAGTTTTTTATTCTTTTCTTTTAGTCTACCTTTCTTCATACTCATTTTTCATAATCCACCCCTTTGATTGCTACCCTCAACTTAGGCTATTTTCCTAAGTCGAGGTGCATAGTGTCCAAGGAGGACCAGGGCTAAAACAGGTTCATTATGATATAAATGGGATGGTAATAGGTGTCATAAAAAAAATAGACTATTCAGGCTCAAAATAGGGATCAAGGGATATTATGCATACAGGGAAGGTCATTTAGGCTAAAATTGTGCTAATATCAATAAGGCCTATGATCCTTTCCTAACCCCTATCCTTCAGCTAAGGGAACACCAATCGGGTAAGTTCTGGATTTAACACACAACAGGAACTAGGTAGTATCTCACACACATATGGAACAAAGGTACACCACAAGCTACTACCCATTTGGTTCATGCAATTATTTAGCAAGGATTATTATGTCACTAGTACTAATGCCCTAACAAGATGCACAGTGGTCACACATAAATACATATCACACAGTTATAAATAGACCATTGGAGAGGTGTTCAAAAATTAACAAAAATATGTTAACTACCTAAGGTACTTGTGTTTATCCTAGTCAACTACAATAGTTTACAATAAATCACAATGCGCCTAAACATGTTGGCTCTACTAGGCTCAAGACTCCGGGGTAAAGAGGCACGCCAACAAAAACCCCAAGAGGACATCAGTACACATAAGTAGTCCCACCCTCAACTTATAATCATACATTATCCCCAATGCGTTATACCAAAACAAGAGAGTCAGAAACATACTTGTGACACCATGGATGCAAAGATCAGATGTCAATCACATATACAAATACAAACAACAAAATACCTTGGGTTGCCTCCTAAGAAGAACCTAATTTAGTGTAGCAACACGACCCAACTCAATTTTTCTCTCCACCTTGAGGATATGAATTTCACCCCCAACTTAGAGTCCATCTTCTTTCCTCAATCATAGTTAGTGGTACAAAAATTAAGAAGTCGAGTAATAGACTGATCTTTATAAACCACTCGGCCTTAAAGTGAGGTGTATTTTTATGTTGCTTGTCAAATGTAAAATCAAGAATATAGGAATCTTGTTTCTCATCTTCACACTCTTCTACTATTTTAAATTATTCCACAGACAAGATATCATCTAAATATAATATATAAAAGTGCTTTGAATAAGGCCCAAGTGATCCTACTTCAAAATTTACACTATCTACTACACACTCACTTTTATTCACCTTCTCAATGTCAGTCTCAAAATCAAGATGACAATTGAGTGGTTGCAATTCTTGTGTTTTCTCTTCAAATAGGCTAATGTCCCCCTCATATTCTTTTTTATTTAGCCACTATAAACATGGTGGGAGTGGTAACTCTTTAAGCTCTGCCTATAACCATTCTTGATTCTCTAAAATTTATTTCATCAATTTGTTCGCTTAAATCATGACATCATACATATCTTCAGTATGATCACTTTGACCACAAGCCATACACCAAGTTACAGTAAGCAGGACAATATACGCATCATATTGTGAAGGTCCCATCCATGCACTTCTAGGTAAATCTGGAAAGTAAGCCTCAAAACATGGCCCCCATAACAATAGCAAGAATCATCACAAGAATCGTCATCACTTAAAAAACCATCTATCTAGGCTGACATCTCAAGAAAGCTGGGGAAAATTAAAAATAAATATAAAAGAAAATAAAAAAATAAACTAAAAAAATATTTACAAGTTTTAATTCAAGAAAGTAAGCAAAAATTTCAAACAAATTCAATACACCAAATTGTTCCTTGGCTACAACGTCATTTTTTATAAGCTCAACTTATGCGTCAATTTAGTGCAAGATGGTCATCGTCAATATATTTACCCAACTTTTGAAGTTGGGGTCGAATCTACAGAGAACAATATGAGTGGCGATTAAACTCATTTGAAACTAAAGATACAAGTTAAATTCAAACAACTGCCATGAAAAGACAAAATGAGGGTTTTTAATGATTGAACAAAAGTTATTAACCCTTCAATTCGCCTTAGAACTCAAATTCTAAACTGCAATATTTCAAATCTATGATATAGAGAAACTAGAGTTGTGAGCACTATGATTAGTAATCCTTCATTGAATAACAATTGTAGTATTAGATTCTCGTGACTTATAGGAAACACCAAATTATCAGTTTCGACAGTCCATCTATGTTTATGAACCTACCTAGATGTTGAACTCCTTAATTCTCTCGAACTTAGGAAAGCATTCTAATTATACTGATTTTATCTTGAGTTGATCAATCTTGTTATAGTATTTATCATTAGATGAGAACTTAACCTTCCCAAGTACTCATTGATAATTCACTTCTTACTACGGTTGATTTCTTATCTTAAGCAAATCAATAGTAAGAAAGGCCTATTGTTTGCAACCAATAGAAAATAATTATCAAGATATTCCCACAATAACTCGAACCCTAACCAAATTTTAAATCCATGGAGGAAAAATCATAGATCCCACAACCCTAGTTGTGGATTTTAGTTCCATGTGAGAAAGAAAGAGATATAAACAATTATATTCATCATTCAAAGTAGTTAAACTTACAAAAGATGAAGTATAAAGTTGATTCTCTTCTAAGTTCATGAGAAAATTCCCACAACCAAATCAAAGAGTTGAAAATTGAATTCAAAGTTTTGAGCCCCCAAAGAGAGGTGTCTTTGCCTTTGGAATAAGTTCAAGATTTTCCGCCCCTTCAATGAAACCCTAAAAGCTGCCATTTATATCCGTAACTTAAGAAAAATCCAAAATTAAAAATTCTGAATTTTTCTTTTAGTTGACGAAATGTCTGACGTCTTATCAGAGTTTTGATAGCTTATCAGAACATGTCGTTAGGCATGCTTCAAATTTTTTGCCTTCTTCTTATATGTGATGACATTCTTGATGGCTTATCAAACATTTGATGACTTATCATAAATGTCATCATATCTTCACTTTAATTTCGGAAGCACTACCCAAGCCTGACGACTTATCTCAACTTTAATGGCCTATCACAGGTTGTCGTCACTTCTTCCAACTGAATCCCATTCTCTGTCTAAGGCTGATACTAAGTCTGATAACTTATCAGGGAGTTAACGACTTATCAGACAAGTCATCAACTATACTTTCATTATTATTTTACTCAAAATTCAACTCTTTTACTTCAGTTATTGTTGGTTCTCTTGCATCCTGACACATGTTAAAAGCCTTATTCTTAGTTAAAAGACTTAAATATGTTAGCATCTACTGACACATCAGCAGACCTTGTAGAGCTAGAGATGATAGATTTTGATGTCGTTCTCAGCATAGATTGGCTCTATTTATGCTATGCTGCAGTTGATTATAGAAATAAAATAATTCATTTTTGGTTTCTAAATGAAGCAGTCTCTAAATGGAGGGGTATTACCACAACACTTAAGGGTTAGTTGATTTCACACCTTAGAGCGAGAAAAATGATATCCAAGAGATATGTCTATCAGTTTGTCCGAGTTAACAACTCTAGTTCAGAGAGTCCCAGTCTTGAGTCAGTTCCAGTTGTAAATGAATTCTCAGATGTGTTTTCTAAAGATCTTCCTGGAGTTCCTCCCAAACGAAAAATTAATTTTGAATAGACCTTCTTCCAATCACTCTTTCTATATATATTTTTCCATACAGAATGGCACCATCAGAACACAAAGAGTTAAAAGAGTAGTTAAAAGATCTCCTAAATAAGGGATTCATCAGAACCAGCATTTCCCCATGGGGCGCACCAGTCTTATTAATGCATAAGAAAGACAGTTCTCTTAGAATTGATGACTTAAACAGAGTAATGTATAGACTATCGTCAGTTGAATAGAGTCACAGTAAAGAATAAATATCCACTACGTAGAATTGATGACTTGTTTGAGCAACTTCAGGGTGCCATTTACTTTTCTAAAATAGGCCTCAGATTAGACTATCATCAACTCAGAGTTAGGGACTGTGACACTCTTAAAATAACATTTAGAACCTTGTATAGTCACTTCGAGTTTCTAGTCATGTCCTTTGGTCTTACAATGCCCTATTAGATTTTATGGACTTGATGAACCATTTTTTCAAGAAGTACTTAGACATGTTCATCATAGTCTTCATTGATGACATTCTTGTCTATTCCTATAGTGAGAATAGTCATGCAGATTACCTCAGAATTGTACTTTAGACTCTCATAACTCATCAGTTGTTCGCCAAATTCAGTAAATGCAAATTTTGGCTAAGGTTAGTAGAACTTCTTGGTCATATTATTTCCAGTGATGGCATTAGAGTTGATCCTTAAAAGACCAAGGAGGTGAGAAAGTAGCCTAGACCTATCTCTCCATCAGTTATCCAGAGTTTCTTAGGTTTAGTTGGCTACTACCAATGGTTTGTTGAAGGATTTTCATCTATTGCATCCCTAATGTCTAGATAGACTAAAAAAGTCCAGTTTACGTGGTCAAATTCTTGAGAGAAAAGTTTTTAGGAGTTGAAGACTCAACTCACCTCAGCCCCATTCTTTACTCTACCAAATGGTTTAGATAGGTTTGTTGTGTACTGTGATACATCCAGAGTAGGTTTAGGTTGTGTCCTCATGTAGAGAGTTAAGGTCATAGCCTATACCTCCAGACAGCTTAAGCCCCATGAGAGAAATTACCCAACCCATGATTTTGAGTTAGCAGATGTAGTGTTTGTCTTAAAGATTTAGAGGAACTATTTGTATGGAGTGCATATTGATGTGTTCACATATCACAAAAGCTTGTAGTATGTATGCTCTCCGAATGATCTAAACTTGCATCAGAAAAGGTGGTTAGAGTTATTGAAATATTATTATATGAATTTTCTGTATCATCCAGGCAAGGCAAATATAATGGTAGATGGTCTCAGTATATTGTCGATGGGTAGTATTGCTAACACTGAGGATGATAAGAAGAAGTTAGTTCAACAAGTTCATTAGCTTTCCCGACTAGGTGTCTGCTTAGTTGATTCAGTAGAGGGCAGTGTATAATCATCTCTAGTTTCTAAAGTTAAGGAAAAGCAGAATAGAGACCCCAGTCTAGTAAAGTTGAAAGAGTCAGTCAAAGATAAAAAATAGAGGTTTTCTCCCAAGGGAGAGATGGTGTGTTGCATTGCCTTGGTCATTTATATGTTCCAGGTGTGCATGAATTGAGGCACTGAATTCTGGTAGAAGCGCATGGTGTGCAATAATCTATTCATATAGAGGACCCTAAGATGTACCGAAATTTATGAGAGATCTATTAGTGGAGTGGGATCAATAAGGATATTGCAGATTTTGTATGTAACGCCCCAAATCTTGTACCTGGAATGCTACACGGTGGTCATGACCCTGAAGGACCACAAGCTAACCCATGACTAATATCTGTACCTGTATATTGCATAATATACTATATAATGCGGAAATATGAACTGAAAGGCGATAAGGTTCAACACTGAGATATAATATCTGATAAAAATATAACATCTAGGTGGGGTATGAAATACCCTAAACAACTGAAATAAATTTTCTAAACATACTGTAGTATGAAAAGCCTATAAATTATGACTGAACTATCCGAATAAGGAGTTGATGGGACATGTCCCTAACTAACTCCAACTAATAAATAAATAAATGAGGTAATAAAGTAATAATCATGTCCTCAAAAGATGTGGACTCACTGCTAACTCTGATTAATGAGACTGGAATCTACTGATGCTCTGGAGCTCATGTTTCTGAACCTATGGTATAAAACACCATAGCGCAAATGCGTCAGTACTTTGAATATACTGGTATGCATGTGAGGTAGGCTGAATACATAGAGTTCATAAACATGAATAATATTAACTAACTGACTAATATGAACTTGAGAATGCATGCATAAATACATATTAACTATAACTGAGACGTGATAACATGAATTTACTGATAACTAACATGACTGGTAACTGAATTCTGATGACTGATAATACTGAGAACATGAGTGACTATATCTGACAGTCCTTAATCTGATGGAACTAGCTGAGTTCCGTACTATTTTGAGTTGACTATATCTAACTATCCTAAATTATTTAGAGTTATTTGAGTTCTATTACTGAGATTGAATGATTGTATCTGACAGTCTTGATTTCTGTAGCTGAAACTATAGGAAGTAGTTATCTAACTGACATGCCCCAAATAATGTGTTATAGCTTAATTGGGGTCCAATCTGTAACCCTTATTAGAAGGGTGTCAATACCGCACCACCGCTAAGGACAAGCAGTGAGTGACCCTCATCTGACAGTGTCCCCATAAGAAAATAGTGGGGCCCTTATCTGACAGTGTTTATCCACCTCATCAATCCTTATCTAACAGTGTTTATATCTCAACCTATGTTGTTTATATAGTTCTGGAATGCAAGGATGACTTCTAAGAATCACACCCTCATCTGACAGTGTGTCTTTCCATCCTTGGGTTCACTCGGTGCTAATTTCTACTCCCATCTGAATAAAAAATATACATGAATTACTAAACTGAATTGGACTGAGTTAACTAAGTTTTGTTGACTGATGAAATATTACTGAGATTCTTGTATTACTGAGCTTTCTGAGATTACTGGGATTTCTGAGTTTTACTGAGTTTTCCTGAGTGACATGACTAACTGAATTCTACTGAACATGGCTTGACTGAGGATTTCATGAAAACATGACATTGGCTCTAGGCATACAACAAAAATATCAGGTACAATACCCCCAGGACTCGATGGAAAGAAACTGACAAAGCATGACTTTCTTGAATACATGACCAACATCACAATCCATAATTCATTTATTGAGGCATTTCATCAAACATATGATATGCATAAACTTGTACATACATGAGGATTGCATAATATCATACTAATTGGGCACTTTTCCTTCACATAGGCATTTAATCAAACACATGGTAAGCATAGTATATGTAGACAACATTATATAACAAATAAACATCATGATTTAAATCTAATTTCATCATCCAAGGGTTTAATCATAGGTTCACATGAATCTACACCTATACTAATCAATTCCACATAAAATTGATCACCCAACATGGATTAGAATTAAATTGGTCATTCTCAACATGAACAAAACCAAACCCAACATAAAATTCATTAAGAAATCCATACACTTGAACTTTGTAAAGAGATTATTGGGCTTTATGGATGAAAGGAGTACATGAATGAACACTATGCATACCTGGTAGTGAGTTTCTTAAAGTTCTTGAACTTGAAGAATTTGAATCAGTTACTTCGTGAAGAAGATTTGGATTTTGTTTCTTCAGGATTGCTCTTAGGGAGAAAACCCTAATTTTTGATGTTTTGGAAGAATAATGAATTTTTTTGGAGCCTTGGTCGGATATTACTAGGTATATAAAAAGATGGTAAAAGAACAAAAAGCTCCTTTAAAAATGACTTAAAACTAACTGAATGGGATGTGCGACGGTGGGTGTGATGGTCCGTCACTGGCTCGATAGTTAGTCGTTACGACCATCGCACGTGGACCAGGAAAATGACTTACTACCTAAGTAGCGATGGCTTTAGCAATGGTCCACCACAAGTTCGACAGTCCGTCAACCTATTCATCGTACCTTATCCAGATGGTTGCCTCACTGCCTTGGCTGTTATGGTCAAGGTGACGGTCAATTATGGCCGTCGCACCTGGGCGATTCTGATAGCTCTCGATAAAACATCCATAACTTTTCACTTCGATTCTAGATTTAGATAAAATTGGAATCATTGGGAAGCTAATTCAATTTCCCACATGATAAAAAGTAAAAATCTTAAAAATTCTGCATGTACAAAAGTGGATTCATCTTTTAAAGAAAACTTCTAATATTCTTTGGGTAATTTCAAGCTAGGAAAAAGTATGGGGTATTACATTGTAGCTAAGGGCTATACGTGTCAACAGGTTAAGATTGAGCATCAGAATCCTAGTGAGTCCACATAAGAGTTCAGTATTCCTATATGGAAATAGGAGGAAGTAAACATGGGCTTTGTGACAGGTTCGCCTCATACTCATCATCAACATGATTCCATTTGGGAAATCATAGACAATATGACCAAATCAACTCATTTCTTTCCATTTCATACTTTTTATTTAGTTGAGGACTATGCCAACCTCTATATCAGAGATTTGGTCAAGTTACACGGAGTCCTAATAACCATCATCTCAGATAGAGTTACTTAGTTTACCTGTCATTTCTTGCAAGCATTACAAAAGGGTTTTGTTACCCAAGTCCACCTCAGTACAACCTTCCACCATCAGATAGATAGTTAAGTAGAAAAGACCATTCAAAATCTAAAAGATTTGTTAAGAGCCTATATTTTTTATTTTAAGGATAGTTCGGATAACCACCTGCCTCAGATCAAATTTGTATATAATACCAACTATCACTCCAGTATTTAGATAGCTCCATTTGAGGCTCTTTATGGTAAGATATGTAGATTTATAATTGGTTGGTTTGAGGTAGGTGAGGCCACAGTAGTTGGGCCTGACTTAGTGTTTGATGTCATGGAGAAGGTTCGACTGATAAGAGAAATACATAGGGATGCCCAAAGCCGACAGAAATCATTTGTAGATGTGAGGAGAAAGGATTTTGAGTTTGAGATCGATGATTTTGTATTCTTGAAAATCTCTCCCATGAAGGCAGTAAAGAGGTTCAACAAGAAAGGATAGCTCAGTCCCCGATATGTTGGTCCTTACATAATTCTTAGTCCTTTAAAAATATATCTTATAAGCTTGAGTTGCCTTCAGATCTTGTTTCTATACATCCAGTATTCTACGTCTCCTTTTTAAAGAAATGCATTAGTGACCCAGTAGTCATAGTTCCCTTTGATCATAGACATTTAGAATGATATCTCTTTCGAAGAGGTTCCAGTTCAGATCCTCGATCGACAGATTCACAGACTGAGGAACAAAGAAGTTCCCTTGGTCAAAGTTCTTTTTTGAAATTAGTCAATTGAGGAAGATACTTAGGAAGTTAAAGAAGATATGCAGACCAAGTATCCTTACCTCTTCTCTGCAAACTCAGATTTTGCTCAAGGTAACAGTCTTTCTTAGCTATACTCAATCCCATGTTCAGTTACAGTTATAGGCTTGGTATTCTTTACCAATTCATATCCAAGCATGCAAATCCGTTTAGTCATGTACCTATGCATCAGATATGTATGTTCAGTATGAGAACTCAGTTTGTCAATAGCTTCAGTCATGTACTCATGCATCAGATATGCATGTTCAATATGGGAACTCAGCTGGTCAGTAGCTTAGTCCAGTATTTCGTGCATCAGATATGCACGTTTAGTGTGTAAACTCAGTCTATCAGTATTTTTCAGCATAATCAGTCTAATTTGAGGATGAATGTTCCCAAGGGGGAGATATGGTAATACCCCATATTTCCCTAACTTAAATTAACCCTTGGTACATGGGTTATCCTATATAATTTTTTTAAAATACTCAATACTTTTTAGTTTTGAGCTTTCCACTGAATAGAAAATTAAGTTAGATTTCCAATGATATAAGATCCATCCAAATCCGATACTCGGGCTAGGAACTAGAGCAATTTTAGTAAAACAGTGTGCCAACTAGCTCTTCAACGCGTCACGGAGGCATACCAAATGAAAATTGTCAAAAAATAGTGAGCCAACATGATAACCCCGTATCTTGGTGAACTTCTATGTCACATCAAGTGTAGCAACATGATACCTCTGTGTTGCGCCACCAGTCATTTCATTATTGTCATTTTCCAGTGTCTCGTCGCAATCATAATGCGTCGATCCTGGTGCCAGATTCCCATGAAGTGAAGCAACACGATCCCAGTGCATCACGCCAAGTCTCCAATTTAGAATTATTGAATTCCAGTTCCATAACGCGATAGTGCCTCGTTGCCTAAGGGTGAATATCGGGAATTTTAGTTAATTTTGAGTTTTAAATTCCAAGGGCCTTAAGGTGTTTTTCCATCATTCCAGTTATCCTAAAAATGGGATTAAAGCCCTAAATAGCCTAATATCTTATTAATTGGTCAGTTATCTTAAGAAAGAAATCATTCTCTCTCAATTAGCAAACCCTAGCTCTCAAGAAATCTAGAACAAAGCTCAAGAAACTCACTAAGAACTGCAAGAACTCGTCAATTCAGGTATGTTAGGTGTTTTTTCATCGATTCCTTTCACCCTTGAAGCCTAAGAACCACTTTTTAAATTATAGGTTATAGATTCATGATTTCAATGCTCGAAATTGATAGTACGCATATCTATGATGTTAATTTGGTTGTCAATCCATGATTATGATAAGATTTATGATAAATAGAATAGTATTATGGAGAATTATATGAATTGCATATTGAGCCAATGAATTTACAAGTTTGTGTATTTTAGTTGCAATGTTTATATGCTATCAATGATTATGTGCATTAAGTTGTGCTCCCAAAGTGTTCCATAAAATTTCCATGTGAATTAAATGATGCAATCATGACATGCTAGTATATTTACAAGCTTATTCCCTACAAGTGTTTGATAAATTATCGCTATGAATGAATTATGGACAAGTAATTATTGTTATGTCTTTCAAGATTATGCTATTCTTTATTTTATTCTATCGAGTCCTTGTGATATTTAATAAGCGACAATCTAGTTATTTACCTAGAGCCAGTGTTAGTTACAAAATAGTATTAGCCATGTCATGATCAATTGATTTTAGTCAGCTACAGAACACGGTAGAACTCAGTCAATTACAAAACTCAAGAAAACTCAGTAAACTCAGTATCAGTCCAGTCGAGTCCAGTATACTCAGTTTAGTGTCTTTTAGTTAGAAGAAGTATTCAGCAGCGAGTGAACCTAAGGATGGGGGCTTACCTGCCAGTAGAGGGTGTGATCTTTAGAAAAAGTCCTTGCATTCCAGAACTACATAGCCAACGTAGGTTGAGACATCAATTTGCTAGTTGAGGGTTCCACCTTTCTCATTAGAGTACCTGCCAGATGAGGATAACTCCTCAGCATCTTTACCCATGGCACAGTACTGATACCCTTCCAGATAGGGTTACAGGTTGGACCTCAAATCTGTTTAAAAAAGGGGCATGTTGGTTTGATTATTACTTCCCAAAGTCTCAGTTTCAGTCTCAGTATAGAACTCAGTTCAGTTCTACCAAATTAGGATTGTCAAATACAGTCAATGAGTTTCAGTAACTCAATTATCAAAAATCTCAGATATTATTTACTTAGTTATCAGAACTCAAAACTCATCTTTAGCAAAATATCAGTTACAGTATACACGTATATGCACAGTATTGCATACTTAGTATTTACAATAGTTTCAGTTATCTATGTATTTTCACATTTAGTTAATCTATATCATTCAGTCAGTTATTGTTCATGCATATGAACCCTTGCATTCAGCCTTACCTCATCTAGTGTACCAGTACATTCCATGTACTAATGCATACTCTTTCTTTGCGCTATGATATCTCATATCATAGGTTTGCACATCGACAAATCCAGTTATCAACAACAGTTTTAGTAGTGAGGCCTCATCTATCAAGGACATGCTTTTATTTTAATATTTTAGTTTATCAGAAGTTTAGTAGTCGGAGTTATTTGGGGGCTTCTCCCATCAACTTCACCTTCAAATTGTTCAGTTAGAGTCTTTTCAGACTAGATTTTCTGACATTATTTAGTTTTGCAAATTATTATTACATTTGATATTCTTTATCAGAATTTCAGATTTTGAACCTTATGGCATTTTAATAACTTTTCCACATTTGATACAGTATTATTATTATTCACTGCTCACAACAGATATCAGTCATGGGTTAGATTATTGTCTTTCCTATCTGTAAGCACTGTGTAGCGTTCGGGATATAGATTCGGGGCGTTACAAAATGCTATCCTCATCTTAGACTATCTTCAAACACATAATTCCCCTTAATTATCGTGCTTAAATGAGTCAATAATGTAGCATTTGTACTTATACTGAGAGCTAGAATGTGATAGAGAAGGATATATACGTATAACGTACTAGTGATGGCAGCTTTAGTTCCTAAATAATTGTTAAATCTTTCACTGCTAAAAAGCCTAAGGTCACTAAAGTGACTTTTCCCAAGTCAGCCAATCTCCACAAAACCACTCAAAGGCCGATTTACTAACTACCACTCAAGCACCCTAGAGGCCCCTAAAGAGACCAGGTAAAGGCTTGCCAAGCAACGCTAAAAAGGACGCCAGGTTGCTTAAGCGGCTAAAAACTATACTTGCCATCATCCAATTTTAACTAGTGCCAACGAACACTAGCAGTATTGGTTCAGAATCCTATACTCACGAAAAAACTATCCCACCCCACAAAATTTAACATTGTAGGCTCAATGACTCCATCAAAATTTCTTCAAGGGGTCATTTTAAGAAAAGTGGGTCCCACACCCCAAAGAGGACCTTTTAGAAATTCCATACTATACCCAAAAATGAGTTAAAAAGCCTTGGGACCCGAACAAGGGTCCCCTGGCCTAAAATCGATGTTACTGAGTTTTAAGGCAATTAGAGACTGTATCTAAGACTATTTACATGAGGTTTTTCCCAGAGACCTATTTGTCAACTTCATAAGATCCTAAATAGGGAAATGTTTTAATAAAACAAAACGAACTACAAAGTAATCGAACTGTCAATCCCAACATATCACAAATGACCTGGGGTAGAAATAGATAAACTCTAAACATAGAAAAAGCACAAAAATGAGGAAATTACCTGGAATGTCACTACAACAATGCACTTGAAGGAACGAATTCAACGTAAACCAATATTATTATACTGACTGAGTACCAAATCATACCAAGTATATACACATTATTCGATTAGAAAGGAAGGACTTAAGGATATAACCTTTTATGGCACGTGGTCCCCAAATTGAGGAATCCATGGTGGACTCGAGATATCCATTTTTTTTGCCTTGTCCCGAACCATGACTAATAAAAATCATCATAACAAAGCTACTCCATCCAGTAATGGAAAGAAATATGAGTATAAAAGGCTGCTCATTCTCAAAAAAATGCTAAATAAGTAGATATTCATAAAATCTCATGCTCAAGATCAATTTTTTGGGACACAAACAGTAAAACGATGCAATAAAGGGACAAAATCCCCTTGACCAAAGAGTGTAAGTAGTAGTAAATTGAGTGGATCAAGAATAGAATAGAATTAACCTCAGTCTATATTTTCAAAGTAGTATGTTTAGTTTAAAAGATCATAATTCAATAATAAGGGTAGTACGACTTCCATTTTAAGGGAAACAATTTTTTTTTTAAAAAGTAAGAATAAATTCAATTTTAGAAAATAACAATAAAATAAATCTTTTAGTTGAAATCGTACCACTAAATAAGCATGAACACGTCTAAATGTATACTTTCCATCACTAGTATACAAGCAATGGAAAGTAAAGGAATAACTACATCGATTAGCAAACATAGGATCCTAATAATTATATTTACCAATTTGAATTAGTTATAATTCTTTTGCTCTTGCTAAACAAATACAATCTATAACCTCTCTCCTTTATTTTCTCTCTTTCTATGTCTTCTATTTCTTTTCTTTCTTTTTCAGTTTTATTTTTTTCCTTTTTTTCTATCTTTTCATTTTCCTTTTAGATTTTTTTATCATTTTTTTCATATTTTTTTATTTACTTTTTCTTTGCGCTCCTTTTTGTATTTTTTTTTACTTTGTCATTCTTGTTTCTCTTTTTTGACATTATTCCTCCTTTTTGTACTTTCTTCTCATCTTTTTTTGTATTTACATTTTATAATTTTTTATCATACTATACATTTAATATAAATTTATTGTTTGTATTTAAATAGTTTATCCATGAATATGTATAATTTAACATTTATATTTACATATAAACAAGTATATATAATTTTATTTGATTGAAACAAAAATATACAAATATACAATGTGTTAGTAAATGAAAATCTATATTTATTATTTGTACGTCAAATTCAACATTTGTATTTGTATATAAATAAGTATCATTTGCAAGTGTATGATTCAAGTTGTATAAATATGTATCACTTGATACAAATATAACATTTGTATTTGTATAATTCAATAATTGTATGAGGATAATTTATTGTTTTAATATTTATTGAATCAGTTTATATAAATAAAATACAATTTGTGTCAATGTATATGAATACAAGTGTTCCTAGTAAGAAAAATAAAAGTTCTTTTTCAATTGTCCAAAATACAAATGAAACTTTTAACTACAAATACAAACGAATAAAACAAATGAAATTACAAATACTATATGCGGTCAAACTACAAATAGAAATGAAAAATAATTCTATTTAAATGTTGGTGCATCGATGAAAATATTACACAAATACAAACAAAATACAATCACAAAATATAAACACAATATGCAGTCAACTATAAAATACAAATACAAAAAAATTCTTTCAAATACAAACGCAAATTGTATAATTCAAGTATTAATGTTTTTTTGTATCATTAGAGACTACCTTATATTTTTGCATTTGTTTACTACTCTTTGTGTATAGTGGCTCAAATACTAGCCTTACTAGGTCTTAGAAGATTCATTTTTTGTATTTTGTTCATTTCTCACATTGTTATTCCATGATTGTATATTTCCTCCTATAAGGGTATCACCATGAACATAAATGCTAGACCCCCATTCATAATTTTAATGTAAGGACACTAAATTCATTCTAGCACATCCCCCTTAAAGGAAACTAATCATAACTTCCTCCAGACCCTACAATCATTGACTTATGACTAACATTATCCTGGGTATGGACATCCATGCTTCAAAACACTTAACTCCTCATCTTCAACTCCTTAGACTGCTAACATTAAACCTCTAATCACATTAGTTACAACTTAACAAAATTTGCTCAACTATACCAAAGGCGCTTGTTGCGTACCTATATTTTCTCAATTCAACTCTCAAGTACACCATACAACTACTCCCTAGACTTCTCCTACAAAATTCGAGAAGGTGATCTAGGCACACATGATACTCATATACATCAAACCTTATCAAACAACATGTTATCTCAGGATTAAACTTGTTCTTTATATACTTATGCCCTTACCCACATAGTGTCTCAACCACAATTCATCATTTTAACACTATTCTCGTGTATATATATCACAATCATCCACTCTTTTTTCCCACGAATTTTCAACCTAGGCTATTTCACACCTCACATCAAGCCTACTAATTCATTCCTACAAAAAAAGCATCATTAGTCTTAAGCTACTATTCTTATCACCATAATCCACATCTAAAGTTAAAGCCTATTGTATAACCCTAATCATTTAACACCAATGAAGTATGTCACATACTATACAATTCCATCAAATTGGGAAATCAACCCTACTACTTTATTTACTATAACTACTGCCCACAAGTTCACTCTCTCCACAACATTACTACCACACCTTAGAATATACCACACATCTTCTCACGCGCAGTACTAGTTTACAACTACTAAAGAAAATAAAGTCAAGGGGGTAAAGAAATATAATAGAGATAGTCTATCTTAATCGTATAATATAATCCATTATGATCTTATTAACATGTTCTACTATGTCATATCATATTTACTTACCGATGCATACTTCCCTACTACCTTCAAATTCCATTTACACTAATGTGACCCTGCCCATTACTTATTGAATGATCTACTCCTTTCTATTAACAACATATGAATAATTCTGATAACTATATAACTATCCATTCTGAGATCCTTCCCTATTTTATGATAAATAATAATCATAGCCATCTACTTTCTTCACAAACTACCATAAAATCTTCAAATATTGCTACAAAATTAGTCTATCACATTAGAATAGAAACCCATACCTCAATCAATATTTAAACAAATAAAACTAGCCTGATAATGCAAAAGTCATCCTCATTTTGACTTCTAAACTTGTGACGTTATATCTCTAACTTCTAGACCATCTTATAGCTTATAGGTTATGACAATTTATTACATACTACTACTCAGGTGGAAATAATGTTCCATTATTCTACCACACATTATTACCCTTAAGCACAACATCTGCAATATGGGTTTTTGAAAAAGGACTTAATACATTCAATACCTTAGGCTCAAATGCACGATTAATGTAGATAGGGGTATAAGCATTAATCAATACACTTTAAGGCAATTACGGACCCTTTTAAAGTCCTTGTGCAATTACATAACTTTTGATAGTTCAATTGGAAAGGACAACATCATTTGGACTCTACACCTTTGTACTTGAATTGGCTCGACAATAAGACAAAGTTAATAAAATCAGAGTAATAAAGGAATTTTGATAAATTCCATATGGAAAACACAATGGCACGATCTAGAGTATGAAAGAATGGGAAAATCACCTAAATGCCTCATATCTTTCTCTTTACAAGTGTGACGCGCTACACATCCATAAAAAGAACACGACATGACACATCTTCATAGATACCCTGGGACCTTGAACTATTCTCTGATACCAAGTTTTTCACGACTCGAGCCAAGGACGTAGTCGCAATGGGCATTCCAAAACAACGAAGGCCCGAGAGGCTCCTTACACATATAATCATAATCATAACTCATCTATTATCAAAATGCAAAAGTAAACTTGAAACATGGTAGATATATTATTTCAACTTAATCAATTCATAACATAAGTTTATTAGAAACCTAACACCATCTATAACACACCTACGAAGTCTCTACTGAACTTAAAACAACAATCTATCTAAAATCGGGACAATGCCCTCTATCAAACCATAAAATAAAATCATAAGAATCCAACACATGCAAAAAAATGCCTTCCAAAATATGAGAGGCTCATGAATTCTAAACTCTGATAACAAACTACTGATAGCGGGGCAACGATACTAGGTCTCATGACCTAAAGTATAGGGGATCAATACACAAGTTACTCGTATATAGAACAATCCAAAAATAACATATATTTTACACAACATAGGTGAGAGTAATTCATAAAATAATTTATCGTAAAGTAAATGAAACCACATTGACATAATTTGATAAATCTCAAAGCATTTTGTTGAAAACAATAACTCAACTCTTTGTATTACTCCTTAGCTAGATGGGTCACCCTACATACATAGTAATCCACAGGCTATATAGATTCTGCTGATAGCCCGATGGCTGGCCCCCCAATTTGAGTTTGCTGTAAGAACTGGAGAAAGAATCATACATGCTAAGCCATAGGACCGTTGCTAGAAAAAATCCCAATTTGGGATATAATTGATGTTGGGTGTATTTATCCATTCTAGTGTTACTATTCTAGCTTATTTATCCTAGTTTTAAGGATAATTTGGGTTCTTCATGTGATAATGTGGTATAAACGATCATATAAGTTTCAAATGATGTGATTACAATTTTCAAATTGTTTTCAAACAAGTTTATGCGTAATTGAGTCAATTAGAGTTCAATTGATGAAACTAATTTTACTAACTTGAGCTAGTTGTGTGTCTAATTAGTTTTGTTGGATTCTTCATCATGGATATTATGTTATTATTATCTTTAATTTGTGGTGTTTTATTATTGAGGAAGCTTTGTGAGCTGAATATGATGATATTTTGATTTTTAAAAGGATGAAAATTCATTGGAAATACACCACAAGACAAAGGATGGAAGGAAGGATGACCAATACTTAACCAAAATTTGAGAAACAACTTCTAATGTGTCAAGGCTATAAGCCTGCAATGCCTTGGATGAGCGGAGGTCTACCTAGGGCGGTGCCCCCACCATTGCACTACTTAATTCTTGGATGGTTCCGACTCCTACACGACTTTGGCTTACCTTCTACTATGAATACAACATTGTGCACATTTATTACATACTTTATGGACATCTTTGGACAATTAGAGGCTACTCTGCACATTCTTTAGGGTTTTATTTTCTTAAATTTAGTTTTATTCATGGTTATTATCATCAATCCAAGAGATTGGATGAAGAATTCATTAGAGGCTAAACTCCCTTTCTGGGGTTAAGACTAAGATCATGACTATCTTAGTTTTGAATTAAGTTTGTTGAATTGCTTATCATTATTGTTTGTTTTTTATTATTAATGTAATTTTATTTAAGATTGATCAACCTTAGAATACATCTATTCTCAACCTTTTGATCTTTGAAGAAGGAATAGAGAGATAAAATATGGAAATAAACGAAGTATGGTTTTTATTTCATTTTAAAATAAGGATTTTGAATTAGCATCTAGGACAGGGATGTACCTTGAATCCTTACTTGATTCACACATAGGATGATAGCTTAAAGAACTTACTTAGATTATTACATCACTGATCAATGATGTAGTTGTGATGTCTAAGTTAGGTATGTAGTTAGAGGTTGAGAGACCATGATAATGTGATTAACCCTACGAATCAACAAACAAGATAAGTGATTTAATGAATGAAGGTCATTAACATGATATGATTGTTCATAAGCCTTAACCCTGGATTTCTATCCATTGAATGTTCGGAGTCATTACTTTTCTGCATTATTTTAGATTATTTTAGTTTTTAATTTTAAAACCTTCTTTTTTACTTGTTCTCAATTCTTAAACTAGAAGTGGATAGTTGTTAGAGCTAGTACCTATGGTAGAGATACTTGGCTACATGAAGGACACTTTACTACTTTGTAGAACACACTCTTGTGTGTGTGGTGTCATGTTTTTGGTGTCGTTGTCGTGGACATGTAAATTGGCAACTATCTTATTTTAGTTTAGCTATATTGTGTTGTAAATAGTTTAGTAATTTTTATTTTAGTTTCTATATCTTATTTATATTTCTTACACTTTTTGAGATGTTAACCTGGGATTGATGGTTTTCGAGTGATGACAATTTTGGTTGGTGTATAGTTTGTGGTAATAGTGGTCATTCTACAGATATATGTGTTGTCAATATTTATTCAGTAATGTTTGAGTGATATAATCAAAGGTAATACTATGTGAATACCTACAATAAGCAGTTGCAGGTTTAAAATTACCAGGCCACTTTTCTAATGAGCAATTTGGAAAAGATTCTAAAACAACTTCTAGCCGATCAAGCACATTTATAAGAAGATATAAAGATTAATACAACCATTATAGAGATTCAATAGATTTATCATAAAGAACTTGCAAATACAGATAGGAAAAGCGCAGCAGGTAAACAATACCATACCTCAAGGTTATTTTCCAATTGACAATGAACATGTAATTACAATCACTTTGAGGAATGGGACAGAGGTCAATTAAAAACCTCTACAGACAACTAAGGAGGTAGAAGTAGATTTGACTTTCCAACCTATTGTAGATGAAGTTGCTCATAATTTGAGAAAGTCTGAGTACTCGGAAAGTAAAATTGTTGAATAGGTTAAGAAGATACCACAACCACCATATGAATTTAAGCCATTTAGTTGTCATCTTTCTCTTGAGACTAAAATTAAGGATGTGAATAAAAGTGGGGGTGCAATGGATAGTGTAAATTTTTAAGTGGGATTGGTTGGTCCTTATTCAAAGAACTTTTCTACATTACGTTTAGATGATATCTTGAATGTGGAATTATTTAAAATAGTGAAAAGGTGTGAAGATAAGGAACAAGAATCCTATATTCTTAATTTTGTACTAGACAACCAATATAAAAATTAACTCACATCAAGGCCGAGTGGTTTACCATGAATAATCCATTGCTCGGTTCCTTAATTTTTGTACCACAACCCTATGAGCGAGGCAAAAAGATGGATGCAAAGTTGGGCTGAAATTCATATCTTCATGGTGGAAGAAAAAGTTGATTGGGTCAGTGACATAAAATCAGGTGCTTCTTGGGAGGTAACCCAAGTTAAATACTTATGTTTTCTTTTTAGTTTTTTTAGGTTTTTACTTTATGTAGTTTTTGTTTTTGATTGAGCCGCTGGTAGATGGGAAGTGTGAGTAACGGAAACCTGAGCTTAAAGCATGGTGAATACTAAGTGTGGGTTGCCCAAACCTTTTTTGATATTTAAAGATACTACTAAATAGGCCTAAAGGCCTCAGGAAGTATATCTATCTCTTACTTTTAAGTTCTCTTTGGGGACAAGGCAGATTTTTAAGTGTGAGATGGGGAAATTCTAAATTTTTTGCTCAAAATAATTATTTTGTGTTAGATATTTGAGTTTGTGCTATTTTTTATTCCATGATGCAAGTGTTTTGATTGTAAAAGCATGTTGAATTATGTGAGCTACTACTCCTAAAACTCTTAGGCTCATATTTGTGACTCTTGTACTTGTTGGCTTAATGTTGAATTCATGCTATTATTTTTTAAGAGTCTAGAATGATCCTATTTGAGTTAAGCAAGTGTCATGTGCGATATGATTTTTTGTATATTCATTGATGTATGTGATGTCTAGAACTTGCCCAGTGTGTGTAAAGCAAAATAATGAAAGTGAGTTTAGGAGATGATATAGGCATTTCTTTGATAGCCTTGTTTTGGAAATTATTTTTACCTACCCTTTGTGCTTAATTTTAGTCAGCCCTGTTGAGCCTTTAGCATTTTCATAGTTAGCCCCATATGTATCCTAGTTTCTTCTTTTGTAGACCTCAATTTAATCCAAAACCTCCAAAGCTCTTTAATGTAAAATTGAATATGTAAGGAGTTTGAAAAATAATAGGAGAAAAGGTGAAATTAAGGACCCTGAGTGTTAGCTATTGGTGTGATAAAATAGTTTTGGTAGGGAGTAGCAAAGGTTTTTGAACAAGAAGTGCTCATGTTTAGCCCATGTGTGTTACAACTAACCTATTTTGGCTCTGGTCATTCATGAACATTGTACACCTCAACTAAGACAATGCTCTTAAGTTGAGTGTGGCTATTATTGGGGTACATAGCGTAATATTGGTATGAAAAAAGGAAAAATTAAATGAATTAAGTAGTTACATCATGTATTTGTGAAAATGCTTAAAAAGGATGGGGAAAAAATGATATGGGTTGATTAAAAAGTGTAATTTGGTTTTTGGAGATTGGGTTTAAAGATAAATGTAGTGTATTAAAATGCTTAAAGAGTTTAGTCACTATTCCAAAAATAGATCCTACCCGTCCCTTAGCCTATATTAAAATCCCAAAAAAGACCTAAATGATCCTATACATGACATTCTGATATTAGTGGAGCACTATACTAAGGGAAAGCCTATGGTTCATTATGTGTAACTTGTATATTCCTTGTGACAGCGAGCATAATTTTATTCTTCTACCTATTGTTATGAATTGCATTATATTGAGTGATTATAGGTATCTCTCTTGCTGTGAGGGGCACATGTTTCATAAATACGGGTCATTCATATTATGTCCTTTATTGATCAATATGCATGGGTTTTCCAATTGGTGAGTAAATTCTTGAGGTTGGGATGTTTTGAAGTGTTATTCAAGAGTTTTCAATTGTGTATAGCATGCTTAGTGTAGAAACTTGCATTCTGTGTAGTCAATGTATACTATATTGGATGTCTTTCATGTATTATAAGTTTAGAGTCTCCTCAATTTATGATTCTTAGAGTGAAGAGTTATTTGAGGACAAATAAGGCTTTTAAGTGTGGGGTGGTGATGTTGGGTGTATTTATGTATTCTAGTGTTACTATTCTAGCTTATTTAGCCTACTTTTGAGGATAATTCAGGTTCTTCATGTGTTAATATGATATAAATTAGAATATAAGTGTTAAATGACGTGGTTACAACGTTAAAAGTGTTTTCAAACAAGTTTGTGCTTAATTGAGTCAATTAGAGTTCAATCCAGGAAACTAGTTTTACTAGCTTGAGCTAGTTGTGTGTATAGTTTGTTTCGCTGGATTTTTGTGAGTGTAATGAGTTCCAAATAGTTTAATTGCATGATTATAAGTGGAATAACTTTTTTGTAATGTGCAAAGTGCAATTTGATTAAGTGTAGAGCTGAACAATAAGTTGAAGAGTAACATGAAATAGCCGACTCGTAGATCTTGCTTTGATTCATCGTCATGTATATTATGTTATTGTGATCTATAATTTGTGGTGTGTGATTATGTAGAAAGATTTTTTAGCTGAATATGACGATATTTTGATGTTGAAAAGGCTGAAAATCCATGGGAAATACATTACAAGACAAGGGATAGAAGGAAGGATGACCAACACTTAACAAAAATTTGAGAAACAACTTCCTGTGTGTCAAGGCTATAAGCCCGCGACGCCCTGGCTGGAGTGGGGCTCTACCTAGGGAGGTACCTCTTACACTCCACTACTCAATTATTGGATGGTTCCAACTCCTACACGGATTTGGATTACCTTGTGCTATAAATACAACATTATACATGTTTTTTTACATACTTTTTGGATATCATTGGACAATTGGAGGCTGCTCTACATATTCTTTAGGGTTTTATTTTCTTAAATTTTTTTTCTATCATGGTTTGTATCATCAATCTAATGGATTATATGATGAATATTCCCATTAGAGGTTTTACTCCCTTTTTGGGGTTAAGGCCAAAATCATGAATACTTTTGTTTTGAATTCAGTGTTTGAATTTCTTAACATTATTGATTCTTTGTTTATTCTTTATTTAATTATTTTTAGGATTGATCACCCTTAGAATACATCTATTTTCAACCTTGAAAACTTGGGAGAGAGAATAGGGAGATAGAACAAGGGAATAAACAACGTATGGTTCTTATTTCTTTATAATATAAGGAATTCTAACTAGCATCTAGCACAGGATGCGCCTAGAAGCCTTACTTTATTCACACGTAGAATGATAGCTTAAAGAACTTACTTGGATTATTACTGCTCCACTCAATGATGTATTTGTGATGTCCAATTTAGATAGATAGTTAGAGGTTAGGATACCATGATCATTCGATTACCCTTATGAATCAACAACAAAGATAAGTGATTTAGCCAATGAAGTTCAATAATATAGTATGATTGTTTGTAATCCTTAACCCTGGATATCTATCCATTGATTGTATGGATTCATTACTTTGCCACATTATTTTAGTTATTTTTATGTTTAAATTCTAAAGCCTTTTAGTTTACTTTGTCTCTATCGTTAAACTAGAACTCGATAGTTGTTAGATCAAGTCCCTGTGGGATCAATACTTTTTCTTCTTGAAGGCCACTTCACTACTTGGTAGACCACATATAATTGCGTGTGTGCTTGGGTTCTATCAATAATAGACATGTATCGGCAAAACAAGGTTTCAGGCTATGCATTGCTTGAACTCAAGCCTTCTTCGGGTAACCAACTAGCTCTTTTAAAGCCCAATTTTTGTTCTTTAAAACCCCTGCTTCCTGCTTTCAAACACTTATCTCTTTTATGTCAAGGATGTCTCACGATAGGTATCATCATACCTAGACTTGCAAGTCAAATCATATCGTAACGTATTCATAGCCCCTTTTTATTCAAGAAACATATAAATGGCCATCCAACTGTTTTAAAACAATGTATGATAACTCTCATTCAAGTAGCACACGAAAAAGCTTTTGTAAAACATCATGTTTCAGGCTTTCAACATACAGTGACCAACTTTTCCATAAATCATATGAACTTCTTTCAATAAACATAAAGATTACATATAAAAAAAGAAAACACCCTCTCTTCATTTCATAATCAACATCAAATCCATGAGTGATGGTAAAACATTTAAATTGTACTTTAGAACATGCAACTTAATAACCCATAATATGCTAAATTAAACGAATACCATATGGAGTGGGGAGTTTCATGAATCTTGATCTCATACTAATCTTTGAGATCATCTAACGTGTAAACACATGAATATAATTAAAACCTTGCATAATTTCTTGATTTTCTAATCAAAATAGTTTCATAATGCATATTCTTTAATGTTATTTTAAAACCCTTCTCATATACAAAATTTCATGCCTTAAAAATTGTTTAAATGATTTAAATATGCCCTTGGGATTTAGGATATCTCTACATACCTTTAATAACAAAGGAATTATGAAGAAATTGTCTCTTGAAGCTTACAAGTTCAAACCCTAGGTTATTTTTCTCTCCTTGTTCTTATGAAAGATGAACTAGGGATTTGTGAGTGTTTAAGCATGAATAATAACCCCAATTTTATCTATAGATGTTTAGAGATGGTTATGGAATGTGAAAAGACTTTGTTTCCCATAAAATAACACAAAAATAGAGCACCTTTGGCATATGCAATAACCCAGGAAACGCCTAGAAGATCGCCCATGCCAAGGTGGGCGTCCCATAGATAATTGCCCAGCCATTAAGTGCGCATCGAATGGCCAATCGCACACCCTTTCCAGTTTCCCTCTACATTTACCAGGCAATGCATGACCATAACTTTTCACTCTGGTATCAGGTTAAGGATAAATTGATATCATTGGTAACCTAGTTAAATTATCTACAATTTCGTGGGTTTTAAGCTACAAAATTAGACATATGTGATAAGTTATACACGTTCAATGATTACCCATTTAGAATCAAGTACTAAAACTCTATTAATAGGAAAGGTCTCAACTTAATTTTTGACATAGGAGATTTTTATGGTGTATACTTATCTCCGAGGATATTCCCATACTAAGGAAATAAAAAGGTTCAACTTTAGCCCAAAAGTGAGGGGTATTTCACTATTCTATGAAAATGTGAGAATTGAATATAAATAACTAAAAATAGAAATAAATGTCTATCTATAACCTTATTGGACCCCCTTAAGTGAAAATAATTAAAACTGATCCCAATAAGAACAATGGGTACAAGTATCATACTAACTTTCCAAGTACCCATTGGTTATATGGGTTTAATTTCCCTATTGGAAGGGCACTAGTCCATGTTAGCTATATGTACCGAGGAATTTCTAAATACATCAAGGTGATAGACGTCAAAAATATAATACTTACAACAAACACATTGGTAATAGCCTCGCAATGTGGACAAATGTAGTTTGAAATGTTTGTGTCCACTGAGACACACCTTCTCGATGAACTATGCAATTCCCTTTTAAGAAAAAATTATAACAATTTTACACATCACACCAACCATTAACCATGGAAACTTTTATTGAGGAATTTCTGAATTTGGTATCGTCATACCAATAGGATTTCAAGATATTCCAATTATGCCAGTCTATAACCATTTAAAAAATTTGACTCCAATTTTCGATTTTAAAATCTATAACCGTATCCACCAATGGCATTCAAAAATCATTTTATCCTTTTTCCATTTAATTCAATTCAATATGTAAATATAGTTAAATCATGTAAAATCCTTATAAAAAATGAAAGTAAAAATGTGGGTTGAGTCTAATATCATTAACATGAAAAAATTCATCAACTTTGTGAAACCCATGTGACCAAATTCCAACATTATAACAATTCTCAAATTAAGTTCAAAATCCATCATTTAAAAGAATAATTAATCCATTATTCAAGAACACAATAACACAAAGTTGATTCATGCACTAATACCAAAATTAAAATAGGGAATGTACAACATTCCTTAAAATTTAATTAATTTGGAGACAATTCCAAATTTAGAGCCTAGAGTAGTGAATTCTTGAGAAAATCTTGGGTTTCTTAGAGGAGAATAGCTAGGTTAAATATTTATAACTTAAAATTAATAGGGTTTAAAAGGTATTTTATGTCGTTTAATGGGGCAAAGGATCAAAAAGCCCTAGCTCCCATTTGAAAAAAAAAACTGGTGAATTATGCCCAATGGCATGGAAAGCCTTTATCATAGGTTGTAGGCTTTGCACCATTCCCTTATCGTGGGGCATAGTGTAACACCCCACATTTTGGAGTAGAATGGAAATCCATCATTCATATGCGTAGATATTCCAAACACCTCGAATACTATTTAAATTTGTGTTTTTAATCAATTATGTAGTGTAGGAATCTATGTTAGCATGAATTAAGATCATAGAGGTCCCCTAAATCAGGGACAAGTTGACAGCTTTCCTATCATTCAAGTTTTAGTGAGCGTCAAAATTAGGTCAACTTCAATCGATCATAACTCCTTGTATATAAAGTATTAGAGGACATACTATATATCAAATAAAATATCTTTCAATTATCTTTCCAACGATACCAATTTTTCCCAAATCTAATATTGGAGCAAGGAGTTATGCCCATTTTACTATAGCATGTCAGGATAGGAAACTGAGTGACGACATTCTTGATAAGCTGTCACAAGCGTGATGACTTATCACCAATGTCGTCAGCCCTGGGCACATTTCCACCCTTAGTGATGAAATTTTTTGATAAGTGATACCTGTGATGGCATATCACCAATGTCGTCAACCTTAACCAGAAAATCAAGATTTCACCCTTTTGTGACCATATTTCGTGATGACTTATCACCAGCTTGACGACTTGTCACGAATGTCGTCAACTATTTTTTTCCAGCAATTAAGAGATATTTTTATAAGGATATTTTGGTATTTTACAATCTTTTGGAGGCCTCTATAAATATGAAAACCATTTTCTAAACCCTATTTTATTATTTTCTCTTCCAATTCTCTTAAGAAAAAATATCTAGCATTTCAATTCAAGAACATTAATATTCTAAACATCATCCATAAATCTTCAAGATTTCTTCAAGAATTAAGTTCGTCATAGTGTGGGCTTCGAGAATCATTTATTACAAGTGTAGATAGAGTCTCAAGCAATAAAATTAATCCAATTTCAAAGATTAAGGTATGGAAGTGTTGATCCTTGGGTTCCTTTCACCCAAGAAGCTCAAGAATCCTTTTTAAAAATTCAAAGATAATATTTTTTATGATCTTTAATGATTTATGTGGTTTGAAATTGAAGTTCTTGATGTTTTTGAAATTAAATTCATGATTTGATGATAAAGATTCAAGCTTTGACCCTAGTATGTGTTGGTCTTGTGATGTTCATAATAAAGCCTCTTCAAGGAGCATGTTGAATTATGTAATCCTATTAATTGGTGTAATGAATTATTGTAAGGCTAAGATAATTGAAGTGTGATGTTGTTATATGTTGACTTACGTTGGAAATAATCATATTTTTCAATGTGTGTTGAACTATGATCATATCATGTTGAAATCCTTGTATGATGAATTGGTTAATGTAGTCATGATGTTTATAAGTAGTAATTGTTAAAATAACTAAAGCATGCTCCCTACATGTTTGATAAAATGCTTGTATGAATCCCCAAGTTTGGTAAAAGCTAAGCATGCCAAGTGTTTGTTAAAAAGTTTTAGTGAATGGATGGTAACATGTTAGCATGAAGTCCTTAATTATATACCTTGAATGCATTTTACGAGTTTATTGCAAGATCTTGTGGAATTAGTTATGAAGTGTTGGATTGCATTTCCTATAAACATACATGTTATTATTTCCAAGTGCTTAAAGTTATGTGTTATTGACTATATGGTGAATTCATTACTATGATGCGGATGTTGGTCATGAATTCAAATAGTCGAGTCCTATCAGTTTCCTTCCATAAAGTCCTTGGAGTACTTGTACCCAAAAAGTATAGCTTTGTGCCTAGGGCCGAGTCAGTCTCAAGATAATCTCAGTCGTTCTATGATCAAAGAAACTTAGTCAATGATTGAACAGTAAAAAAACTCAATAAATCTCAGTATTTGGTTTAATCAAGCTCAGTAATCAGTATTCATATCAGATTCTAGTAAAGCCCTTGTAAGTTATAGAACTTAGTTGTACTCTAACAAAAAGTAGAATTCCTCCATATTCCGTCAGATAACGAAACCAAGTGAACTCAGTAACCTCAGTCAATTAAGAAACTCAGTAACAAATTCAGTTCAGTTGAAGTACAAGTTCTAAGAATCAGTTAAGAGTCTTTCAGTTAGGAGTAGGTGCTAGCACCGAGCGAGTACATGGATGGTGGCTCCCCTTCAGAGAGGAAAAATTGTTAGGAGCAATCCCTGAAATCAAGAACTGGGTAGCCAGCGTAGGATGTAGGAGTCACCTATCAGAAAAAGTCTTGTCACACGTCAAAGAGGCTTGAGTATTATACTACTTTAGTCTTGGCTTCCTACAAGGGTCACCCATCAGATAGGCTTGACCAGAGAGGTATTTACCCGTGATATGGTGTTGACACCCTTCCAGCAGGGGTTATAGGTTGGACCCCACTAGTTCAGGCTTGGGGCATGTTGATTAAGTGAGAACTCCCATAGTTGCAGTTTTAGTATAAGTCTTCAAAGTAGAACTCAAAAATCAAGACTGTCAGATACAATCATCTATCTCCGTAAGAAACTTAGATAGTTCTAGTGATTCGTGGACCACCCGCTAGATAGGCCTGGTCTCACATAAAGTTATTTAGCATCAGTACTTACAGAGATCACCCATTAGATAGGCTTGATCTTAGTCTCACATCCAGTTGGGGATTCTCATTATTAGAAGATCTAGAGATCACTCGTTAGATAGGCTTGATCTCAAATTTAGATTTATTTATTCCTTATCATTATAGAAGACTTAGAGATAATCCGCTAGATAGGTTTGATCTCAGATTCAGCCAGTCGATACTAGTAGGCTTAGACTCAGTTGTTGATATTAGTTGACTCGGTTATATAGTATTCCAGAGTTAGTGAACTCAGATATCATTTTTAGTAACTCCAGATACTCAGAATCTCAGTATGTTCAGAAATTTTAGCTTGACAATATGTCCAGTATCAGTTATCAAATTTAGTCCTAGTATGCTCAAAGTCAGTATATGCAGTATGTTCAGTAGTTACAGATTCTCTATGTGTGCTAATTTAGCTCTTGCATATCATTTAGTTAAGTAATTATTCATGCATAAGCCCTTTCTTTTAGCCTTACCTCATTTGCATACTCAGTAAATTCTAACATACTGACGCATTTGCGGTATGGTGTTGTTATATTATTTAACACCATAGGTTCAAAAGAACGAGATCCAGAGTACCCTTAGCAGTCCAGATTCAGTCAGCTGTAGTAGAAGTATTAGAGAGTCCTCATCTTTTGAGTATGATTATTATTCCAGTATAGTATTATATCCAGTTTATTTTGTTAGATAGAGTAAGTTGGGGACATGTCCCTTCAACTCCATAGTTCAGACATTAATGGCTTTTTAGACAGTTGTATAAGTATTCAGTTTGCAGAATTATGTATTTTAGATATTTTGAACCTTATGGCAAGTTTTTGCTAATTTTCCGTATGTATTTTATTATATTATGCAGTGAACAGGTGCTGATATCAGAAAAGGCTTAGTTTGTTGTCCTTCAGGATCATGAGTACCGTGTGGATTTTCGGTTACAAAAAATTAGGGCATTACAAACTTGGTATCAGAGCCTAAGTTTCAATAGTGTCCTAGGAAGTCTAAAAAGCCTCATCTAGTAGATTCTTGTGCATGGGTGTGTTGTGCACCACATTTATGTACTGGAGGCTATAAAATATTTTAGGGAACAGTTTCTCTTCTTTAAATATTCATGTCATGCCAGTGACCAGAAGCTCAAGTTGAAATCTCAGTCTAATCCTTGTTCCTCTTCCGTTTATAGAACATTCCTCCTAAGAGGAGAACAAGGAACTGGTCAGCCCCTCAGCCTGTTGATCCCCAAAATGAAAGTGTGTCATATGCTGAGTTCCGGGTAACTTTTCAGGCACTAGCCCAAGAGGTGACAACTATAGTGCAGATGAATAATCAGACTGCTGCTCCTCGACAGGATAGTGATAATGCAGCCGTAGCTAGACTCTGTGACTTTATAAAAATGAGCCTTCCCGAGTTCTTTGGGTCTAAGGTAGGTGAAGACCCACAGTTGTTTCTAGAGGAGGTAAAGAGAATTACCCAAGTTATGCAAGTGTTTGAAGAAGAGAGCATAGAACTAGCCTTATATAGGCTGAAAGATATTTCTTATGATTGGGTTATAGCATGGAGGAAGGGTTGAGGAGAGGATGATTCTCCCATGACTTTGAAGACATTTCAGGATACCTTCTTAGGTAAGTTTTTCCCATTAGAGATGAGAGAAGATAAGATAAAAGAATTTATGAACCTATGACAGGGCTGCATGACAGTGAAGGACTAATGTCTTAAGTTTAATTAGTTAGCCAAGTATGCCCCTAAATTGATACCCAACCCTACAGCGAGTATGCGTAAGTTTGTGACTGGTGTATTTGGGATGGTGTGGAAAGAGTGTAAAACTACTATGCTTGATAGATAAATGGATCTTACTAGGTTTATGATGCATGCACAAAAGATTTAGTTAGATAAGGTGAAGGAAAGACAGAGATGTAATAATAAAGCCAAAACAGGTAGTCATAGTTTCTCCCAGCCAAGGTCACAAGGTGGTAACCATCCTCCCCATAGTCAGAAATTTTCAGTCCCAGCTTCATCGTGAACTAGTGTACCCGCACCTCAGCTCGAAGATAATAGTCATGATGGGGTGCTAGGCTCCAAAGCCCAGGGTAGTACGAGAAGTGAGCGTACCTATCCTCTTAGTGGAGAGTGTGGCAAGAATCATCTAGGTGTATGTAGAGCAAACATCAATGTATGTTTTGGATGTGGCAAGCTAGGCCACATGATGCGTGAGTGTAGAGTGTTAGCTCAGAGGGGTAGAGATTTGCTTCAGTGTCTGAGCAAACTTTATGCGCTTCAGACTAACCATGATAATGAAATTTTTTCTTACATAGATTCGGGTATGTTATGAGTTCTTCATCTTTCTAGTATACATTGTAACATTCTTTTCTCCTACTTGAGCTTAAGTTTTTAGGATGAGTTAGTTAGTAGAGCAAGTATTCAGTATAGCAGTCAGACAGTTAGATCCTTATATTTTGTTTTCTTATCTCTTCATCTAACAATGCTATCAGGCATCTCAAACTCTAAGTTATTCCAAGATAGAGTATTCTAGAGTTGCAAGTATCGCTCAGTTCATGCATCATGCATGTGATCCAATTCATACATGCCTTGTGCTTCATTGCAGCATATCAATAAAGTAAGTGTTCTTAGAAGGACATAGTGTCCCAAGGGAGAGATACCCTACGACTCCACAAAGTTTTTAAGATTTGCATTAGTTATCATTGCATAGTCAGTTATGCTTTCAAGAGTAAGTTCGGTCAGACCTCCATGCATTAGTTATGCATGTTCAGTAGATAAAGTTCAGCCTATTAGTATATTCATTCATGTGTACATGAGAACTACTCAGTTACAGATCCATGCATCAGATATGCATATCCCGTATGATATTTCAGCTTATTAATGTTTCAGCCAGGTATTTTATGCATCATCTATGCATGCATACTATAGTGGAAAATTTAGTGTGTTAGTAATTTCCATCATATAGTCATGTTCTAGATATTGATTTCCTTTAAGTAAGTTCAGTTGATCTATAATTGTTACTTATCAAGCGACATTAGAGGAGGAATGATTCCAAGGGGGAGATAACGTAATACCCCACATTCTGGACTAGAATAGAAATCGATCATTCATATGCATAGATGTTCCAAAATCCTCGAATCCTATGTAAATTTATTGTGTTAATTAATTATGTAGTGAGGAAATCTATTTGAGCATGAATTAAGGTCATAGAGGTCCCATAACTCAAGAACAAGTTGAAAGCTTTCCTAACATTCAAGTTTTAGTGAGCATCAAAACTTAGGTCAATTTCAATCGACCATAACTCCTTGTATATATCAAATTAGAGGACCTACTATATATCAAATGAAAGATCTTTGAATTATCTTTCTAACAATACCAATTTTACCAAAATCCAATATTGGAGCAACGAGTTCGGAGCAAGGAGTTATGCCCATTTTACTTTAGCATGTCAGGCTGGGAAATTGAGTGACAATATTCATGATAAGCTGTCACAAGTGTGATGACTTATAACAAATCTCCTTAGCCCTTGGAATATTTCCAACACCAGTGATAATATTTTGTGCTAAGTCATCACGCCCGTGAAGGCTTATCACCAATGTCGTCAACCTTAACCAGAAAATCAAGATTTTACCCTTTTGTGACGACATTTACTGACGACTTATCACCAGCTTGATGATTTGTCCCAAATGTCGTCAACTATTTTTTTTCAGTAATTAAGGGATGTTTTTGCAAGTGTATTTTGGTATTTTCCCAAATTTTGGAGGCCTCTATAAATATGAGAACCCCCATCCAAACCCTAATTTCATTATTTTCTCTTCAAATTTTGCTTAAGAAAATATCTAGGGTTTCAATTCAAGAACATTAATATTCTAAAAATCATCCATAAATCTTGAAGATTTGTTCAGGAATGAAGTTCCTCATAGTGTGGGCTTCGAGAATCACTTATTACAAGTGCAGATAGAGTCTCAAGCATTAGAATTCATCCAGTTTCAAAGATTAAGGTATGCAAGTGTTGATCCTTGGGTTCCTTTCCCTCAAGAAGCTCAAGAATCCTTTTTAAAAATTTAAATATAATATTTTTTATGTTCTTTTATGATTTATGTGGTTTGAAATTGAAGTTCTTGATGTGGTTGAAATTAAATTCATGATTTGATGATAAAGATTCAAGCTTTGACCCTAGTATGTGTTGATCTTGTGATGTTCATAATAAAGCCTCTTCAAGGAGCATGTTGAATTATGTAATCCTATTAATTGGTGTAATCAATTGTTGTAAGGCCAAGATAATTAAAGGGTGATGTTGTTATATGTTGACTTACGTTGGAAATAATTATATTTTTCCATGTGTATTAAACTATGATCATATCATGTTGAAATCGTTGTATGATGAATTGGTTGATGGATTCATGATATTTATAAGTTGTAATTGTTGAATAACTAATGCATGCTCTCTCCATGTTTGATAAAATGATTTTATGAAGAAAATTGGGTTATTATGACAATGTTGACTAGAAATCCCCAAGTTTGGTATAAGCTAAGCATGCCACGTGTTTTTTAAAAAGTTTTAGTGAATGGATGGTAACATTTTAGCATGAAATCTTTAATTATATAGCTTGAATGCATGTTATGTGTTTATTGCAAGATCTTGTGGAATGAGTTATGAAGTGTTGTCTTGCATTTCCTACAAAAATACATGTTAGTATTTCCTAGTGCTTAAAGTGATGTTTTATTGATTATATGGTGAATTCATTATATGACGTGGATGTTGGTCATGAATTCAAAGAGTCGAGTCCTATCAGTTTCCTTCCATCGTGTCCTGGGGGTAATTGTACCCAAAAAATATTGTTGTGTGCCTAGAGCCGAGTCAGTCTCAAGATAATATCAGTCGTACTATGATCAACAAAACTCATTCAATGACTGAACAGTAAGAAAACTTAGTAAATCTCAGTATTTAGTTTAATCAAGATCAGTACTCAGTATTTAGTGGAGATTCTAGTAAAGCCCCTGTAAGTTGTAGAACTTAGTTGTACTCAGACTGAAAGTAGAATTCAGACATATTCTGTCACATAATGGAACCAAGTGAACTCAGTAACCTCAGTTAAGTAAGAAACTCAGTAACAGATTCAGTTTAGTTGAAGTACAAGTTCTAAGAATCAGTTCAGAGTCTTTCTGTTGGGAGTAGGAGCTAGCACCGAGAGAGTGTAGGGATGGATGCTCCCTGTCAGAGAGGTAGAGTCATTAGGAGCAATCCCTGAACTTTAGAACTGCCTAGCCAGCACAAGATGTAGGAGTCACCCGTTAGAATAAGGCTTATCACTCGTCAGAGAGGCTTGACTATTATCTTGCCGTAGGCATGACTTCCTACAAGGGTCACCCATCAGATAGTCTTGACCAGAGAGGTCTTTACCTATGGCACGATATTGACACCCTTCCAGCTGGGGTTATAGGTTGGACCCCACTAGTTTAGGCTTGGGGCACGTCGGTTAAGTGAGAATTCCCACAGTTGTAGTTTCAGTATCAGTCTTAAGAGTAAACCTCAAAAATTAAGACTGTCAGATACAGTCATCTATCTCAGTAAGGAACTCGGATAGTTCCAGTGATTCGTTGACCACCCGCTAGATATGCCTGGTCTTACACAAGGTTATTTAGCATCAGTACTTACAGAGATCACCCATTAGATAGACTTGATCTCAATCTTAGATTTAGTTTAGTATTCTCATTATCAGAAGATCCAAAGATAACCGGTTAGATAGGATTGTTCTCAAATTCATATTTAATTGTTCCTTATTATTATAGAAGACTTAGAGATCATCCGATAGATAGGTTCGCTCTCAGATTCATCCAGTCGATACTAGTAGGCTTAGACTCTGTTGTTGATATTACTTGACTTGGTTATACAGTATTCCAAAGTTAGTTAACCCAGATATCAGTTTCAGTAGCTCCAGATACTAAGAATCTCAGTATGTTAAGAAAGTTTAGCTTGACAGTATGTCCAGTATCTCTTATTGGATTTAGTCCTAGTATGCTCACAGTCAGTATGTGCAATATGTTCAGTAGTTACTGATTCACTATGTGTGCCAATCCAGCTCTTGCATATCATTTAATTAAGTAATTGTTCATGCATAAGCCCTTGAATTTATCCTTACCTCATTTTCATACTCAGTACATTCCAACGTACTGACGCATTTACGCTATGGTGTTGTTATTTCATTTGACACCATAGGTTCAGAGGCACGAGATCCTGAGTACCCTTAGCAGTCCAGATTCAGTCAGCAGCAGTAGAAGTATTAGAGAGTCCTTATTGTTTGAGGACGATTATTATTCCAGTATAGTATTATATCAAGTTTACTTTATTAGGCAGAGTTAGCTGAGGACATGTCCCATCAACTTCATAGTTCAGACAGTTAGAGGCTTTTCGAAGAGTTGTATAAGTATTCAGTTTGCAGAATTATGTATTTTAGATATTTTGAACCTTATGGAAAGTTTCCACCAATTTTCCGTATGTATTTTATTATATTATTCAGTGACCAGGAATAGATATTAGAAGAAGGTTAGCTTGTGGTCCTCCACGATCATGAGCACCATGTGGCGTTTCGATTATAGAAAATTGGGGCGTTACACATAGGAAGTTTGCCACACCCTTATTATGGATATACTAGTTGTGGTCCCAAAATGACCTGAAATGCTTTTCATAGATTTTGAAACTTACCCAAATCACTCCTTTAACATCTCATATCACAATTCAAGACAAAAATTTCCATTACATGTGTTGAAGGGCCAAAAATAAGTTAGTCAAAAAAATTTGATGTCTTAGGCTGCCCTTCCTCTCCCTAAATTCTCTGGCTGACAATGATGATCATTGACATTAATCACTAATTTCCTAGCTCGACCTGATCTATAACTCTAGAAATGCATGCAAAAGTATCATATGCATTTAACGATAACCTCATATCATACATCTACAAAAGAATGGAGTCAAATAAACTACTAGAAGTTCTTTGAAATTAGGACACATGACATAGAGTAAAGAATAGATTTTTTTAACAATTTTATCATGCCTTTAAAAGATATTTTTTACCAATCTACAAGACTCTAATAAATACTTAGATCTTATACCAATGTACTGGTAAACTCACAACCTTATTTGTTAGGTATTAATGGTAACTTTTATAAAACACCAATAGGTAAGACAACACATAATATGAAATAGCAAGTAACAAACTAATAAAAAGGCAAAAGTTAAGCAGAATATATTCCCCAAAATGGTGAAGTTAGTACAAGAGCTACTAATATGACAGTGTGTAATACAAAGTAAATACAATCAGAAAAATGTCTATCAATTAGTAAAACAATAAGAAAAAGACCATGAATACTCAAAATGTCAAGAGCTCATCCCAAATCTCAAATCCATGGCTGCTTTGCATGATGCATAATTCAACAAGGGGAACTCGATCTATAAATTTTTGGTTGTTAAAGTATAGTACAAGTACCAAACACATATTACTCAATAGGCATTGAACGACCGAGCTTCAAAGATAACATAAGCATAAATAACATGTAAAAGGAATATAAACTACATGCAACTATAAAAGAAACTAAACATAATAATGCTAATAGAGAAATAAGAATAAACTATCGTATTCTAACAATAGTTTGGAACTCTGATGCAATAACATTAATCACTTAGAAAATATATAAATGAAGAGTAAAAGAAGGATATATATTAGTAATACAACGCCAAAGAATACATATACAATGGAACAAATAAGGAAGAGAATGATATATGATAATACAATACATATACATACATATATAAAGGACTAAAATAAAAGCTAATAACCTGGGGGAAACAACCTAATATCTCATGGATCATAGAGAAGTAAGGGAGCAAATACTAGCATATTCAAATCCTAAAAAAAAGTGAATAATAAATATAAACTAACCTAGCAATACAAAATTTTACCTTAGAAGGAGTAAAGGTTCAGAAACATACCAACAACCTCAGAAACTAATCCATAATCATCTTTCCATTGACTAACCATAATACCCAACCATAAAGTAACTTGCTATCCTAAAAAAAAATAATCGATATAGTCCCCCATAAGCTCAAAATGTACAAGCAAGCACTAGATAATTAGTAACCTTAGCTGGTATTTATATAACCCCCATACGACTGATAGATATAAGCACCAAACTATTATAGTGGTTATAGATGATGAACATGAATGGATTAATGCATGTGTAATCTAGTAACACAGCGTAATTATATTCCATAACATACTAAGTGTATATGTCTCCTTTATCTCAATATCTTGCAAAGGTAGGACCCATAATAACTATGCTTCTCTATCACTGTATCTTATGAATAAAGAGACCTATAGGGTACTCCGGATATCCATATATTGTGCCATGTCCTAAACCTTGACTTTAAATAACAATAATAATCAATCTACTGTGTCTAGTTTTGGATATACATATATAAATATATATATACATATATATAAATATATAAATAAATATGTGTTCTATTTCAAATTGAGACTAAAAGAGTGTAAATATATATATCCATTTATAATGGTCCACCAGGTTGTTTCCTTAATTTTCTTGAATTTTCGATGTTCTTACTCTTCCCACTGATTCTACATTTATTTTATGATTTATTGGGACTGTTATTTTAGTTATTGGGCAATTTGTTTTTGTTTTAGACTCATATCCCTACTTGGAGCTATAACTATTAAGGAACCGATCTTTGACTAAAACTCTTGGTCAACAACCACAATATTAAATCTGGTGGTGCCATCAACTATATAATAATTGTTTTAGGTTAAGGGGACCCTTTGTTTAGGTCTCGAGGCTTTCAATCGTATTTTGGGCTATTAGGTAGTATTACTTATAGTAGAACTATGGGTGTGGGTACTATATATAATAAAAATAATATTTGATGAATGTTTTGAAGGTTATATTAAGTTTAGAATGTCAAATTTTTCATGGTAGCATAGTTTGGATGCACAGTTGGTGTTCTGAATGAATCACCCGATTAGAGTCCATTTGGACGTAGAAAAATTTGGTGCCAGGCTTCAGCTAGTGCAATCTCTTAAGTGGGCCTTTGTTAAATTAAGTGGTGGTTTCTTAAGTTAATAGTGCATCACTTTAGCAATCACAATTACTCTACCCAGTTGCTTAGGCGATGACCTAATCCTTTAAGAGTTGATCAATTCAGAGACACTGCCCAAGAGAAGGACAACTTGTTGTGGAGGACCGCTTAAGTAGCCGCTTGACTTGATAAGCGGTGATCTCTTAATCAATTATTTGACTGCTTAAGTGATAACCATTGATATTATATCCCCTTCTTCACCTATTTCTTCCTTATGTCAGAACCCTTTTCCTCTATTTTTTAGAGCTTAAAGCATGAGATATATTGGGAATCATACATTAAAGCTAAGGTAAGTTAAACCAACACTCCTTGGTCATTTCTCATTATTTTCCCATTAATTTCCATCTTTTTACGTCATAAATTCATAGACTAAAGGTATTAAGATTCTAAGAATACAAGGGTTGATTTTGTCCTAATTTATGCTCAATTTATGAGCAGACATTTTGTCCTTTGAAGGACCTTGTCACAAATTCAATTTTTGTTTTGTTTGCAGGCCCTGCAGGACCATTCTTAACCTGAATATCAATATAAATATTTTATAGATATATGGGTTTAATTTTACTAATAATTATATGTAATACACCATGTTTTTTATGCTCTAAACCCCTCAAAAGATAGGCCATGAAGTTAGCTTTCAAATGCCTCAAGTCTCTCTATTATTAGATATCATGGATAAAAAATAATGCATATTTTTCTAGGAGTTTGTTAGCTCTCAGTGACCACGATTTGTTTGACGAATTATATTTAGACCTTAAGAGAATTATATTTAGACCTTAAGAGTCATTACAAGTAGTCGTAGTCATAGTAAAAAGGTCCCTCAGCTTTAGCCTAGTGATAATGATCCTACCCTACTACTCGTTACTAGAGATGATGATTCATATAGAGGGGCTCATCATCACAAAAGAGTGTAGCCAAGTACTTAGTTTAGTGGTTGCAAGTCCATCCCATGACTCATTATTAGACTGAATGAGTCATGGTGTGGACTCATCACCTGAATAGTGAATGATCTAAGAACCAAGTATCAGACTATGACTCCACCCAATGACTCATAGTTAGTCATAATGAGTCATTAGTTGTTAAGACTTAGTCATAATAGAATAGTCCCTAGAGCCCAAGATCCTATGTTACGACTAAGATCATGACTCATTATCAGTTGTAATGAGTAGTAAGGTGAGTCCTAATGATTGGGAGAGGTTATTTCCTACACAATTTTTAGGAACTTTTATATTTTTTTCTACTCTCTTAAAAGTTAAATCCACATTGTTTAAGTTTCCCAAGAGGTGATATGAAAGACTAAAAATTCCAAAATTCACCATTTAACCCTATTTCCACCAAGAGAGATTAAAAGATGTAATTTTCCCATCTTTCTCAAGCATACTAGTGTTTATTAAGTGAAATATCCAAAAAATTCTCCAAGGATTCCACTCTCAGGTATGTGGGATTTCATCAATGGTTCCCCTTCTGCCCACTGAGTCCCTAGAACTCTATAAGTTTTCAAGTTTGAGCCCTTTTCCCTTTTGTGGATTTCATGTCAAATATGGATTTTATCAATTTTTTCTCAAATTATTTTAAATATGAACCATTAAAATATGTTCCCCTATGATAGATACATTTCCATATGTTTGATAATCTCTGTTACCCATACCATGATTAGTATTGTTATATTGACTACAGTTTATGATTTTCTATACCATGTAAGTTTATTCCTTATCATGTTCAGCTGCATTTGTCTTTGCTAGTGGATTATGAACAACGGGTACCTAGGAAATCATGCACATATCAACTTACATAATATTGATTATCTCAGAAGATGCATGTATTTTGATTTCTAGATATACCATGGTTTAAGTATATTAGCTTTTAGTACATGCATCAGTTTATACTTCAGTGTCATTTAGTTGGGAGTAATACTTAGAACCACGTGAATGCAGGAATGATAGATAACCCATCCGTTAGGCTTGAGACCTGTAATAGAACTCCTTAAGTTCCAAAACTACGTTTCCACTATTGGTTATAAGGGGTCACTCGCCAGTTTAGGCTTGGCACACTAGTTCTTTAGGACATCATATTAGGGGATGTACATCAGCTAGTGTTGGTACCCTTTGCAAGGTACTAACACTCATCCAACTAAAGTTACTAGTTAGATCCCAGGTATGCTCAGATTAGGGTATGTCGATTTTAGTTTCTCCCATAGTCCTTAGTTTACTTTTAACTTATGTTATGTTCAGGTTTGCTTAAGTAATTGTTAGTATTCAGTATTAAGTATTTCAGTTATTTTAGTGTACATTTTTCATGGTTTTGCATTCAATTATATTTTCATGCATTCATGCACAGTTATACCAGTTAGATATCCCATCTCACATACTCTGTACATTAAAAGTATTGATTGCATACTTTTTTTGGCACTATATTGTCTTATAATATATGTTTGAATGACACATAGTCAGTTTCTGAGCTACGCAGCAGCAATTGTGGTGTGACATTATTTTTGGTGTTTTATTTAATTATAGTTATTTGGAGTTAGTTGGGGGATTATCCCATTAACTCTAAAGGATTTACAGGCTTTTCAGACAATCAGACATGTTTTCAATTTTTATATGATTTTCAAACATGTTTATCATTACCAATAACACCATTTATTATCATATTTCTAGTTTATATTCTATATGATATTTTTGTATTTTCTTCAGTAAGTACCAGACTATGTGTTAGCTTATGGTTACTAAAGACTCTAAGAACCGTGTTATGGCTTGGGGGAAGTCTCGGGTCGTGACATACTTTGTATCAAAGTACAAGGTTTAAAGTCTCCTAGGGTGTCTAAAATTTATCTTAAGTAGAGTTTGGTTCATGGGTGTGAAGCATGACAAACTTATGGGCTATAATGTATGAAACGTTTTAGGAAAGTTTCTTTTGTTTCATCGTGCATGTCGTGTGATGAAGCATGAGCTCTATTGAATTTCTTTTTCTAAAACATCCTCTACCTATTTAGAGAAAATGCGTCCCACATGGATTAACGGATCTTCCCATTTAAGTTGAGGGAAGCCAAGGTGTAGCTCAATTCATTAAAAAAAATCAAGGTAGTATGAGTGTTAAGGAATATTCACTTAAGTTTACACAATTGGCAAGGTATGCTACAAATATGGTGGATAATTCTAGGGCCTGTATGGGCAAATTTGTATTTGGTGCATGAGGATGTGGTTAAGGAGTGCAGAATTATGTTGTTTATTAAGGAAATTGACATTTCCTAGTTGATTGTTCATGCTTGATAGATTGGGGAAGAGAGGATTAAAGAAACCGAAAGACAGAATTAAAATGCTACAATCGGTAGTTTCAAATTGTCGGAGTAGAGGTCTAATGGTGGGAATCATTCTCAATTCTGCCAATTCAGCACCAGCATAATCTTTTACCTGTGCCCCATTGCCTATGTTTCGATAGGATACTAGTGACATAGCACAGGCTCTAATTCCCAGGGTAGTGTTAACAGTGGTCACACTTACCTAGTCTATATGAGATGTGGTAAGAACCAACAAAGTGAGTGCATGGTGGGAAGTGATGCATATTTTGAGTATAGTAAGTTATGCATAGAATAAAAGAGTGACTAGTGGTTTCACAAAGAGGTAGAAATGATCTTCTATAAAAATAGACAAACTCTCCAATAGCGCCAGTACGACACCCTACTTAATAGGGTGCCACATATAGTGTAACCATTGCCAAGTGCTAGATTGAATTTATGCCCTTCAAACACGCTAGGATCAGGAGTGTGATCCTGTTGTGGTTACTGGTATATTACAAGTCTTTCACCTTCATATGTATGCACTATTATATCCTAGAGCCACACTTTACTTCATGACTCCTTTGGCATTCGTCTCAAAATCCTAGTAGAGACCTTTTCAGTGTCTATCCCAGTCGATAGTTATATCATAGCTAGATGAGTATACAAAATTACCCAGTCAAAGTATTCTAGAAAGTCACATTAATTGATTTGGTAGAGTTGGAGATGACCGATTTCAATGTCATTCTTTCTATGGATTGGATCCGCTCTTTCTATGCCACAGTTGATAGTAGAAACAAAATATTTATGTTTAATACTGCCAATGAACTAGTCTTAGAATGGATGGTTAGTACCTCAGTACCTATAGATCAATTTGTATCATTTCTCAAGGTTAAAAAATAATTTCCAAGGGCTGTATCTATCATCTCGTGCAAGTTAAGGACTCATGTTTTAAAATCCCAAGTTTTGAGTCTATTCTCTTAGTGAATGACTTTCCATATTTCTTACTTGGAGAACTTCTAGGAGTTCCTCTTGAGCGGGAAATTTTCTTTAATAGATCTCTCCGTAGATATCCAACCTATTTATATTTCACCTTACTGAATGGCTCTAGCTGAGCTTAAATAATTTAATGAACAATTAAAAGATCTCTTAGATAATACTTTCATTAGGCCTAGTCTCTCTCTTTTGGATGCTCAAGTTTTAGTTATGAAGAGTATTTCTCTATGAATATGTACAGACTACCATCAGTTTAACAATGTCACAATCAAGAATAAGTATCAAATCCCTAAGATTAATGATCTGTTCGACAAACTTTAGGGTGCATATTTATTTTAAAAAATAGACCTAATATCTGACTATCATCAACTCAGAGTCAGAGAACGTGACATTTTGAGAACAACTTTCCAAACTCGGTATGGTCACTTTGAGTTTATGTTTATGTTTTTTGGACTAACAAATGATCGTACAGATTTTACTGACTGAATGAATAGACTGTTCAAAAAGTACTTGGACATATTCATTATAGTCTTCATAGATGACATCCTTTTCTATTCCTATAGTGAAGATTAACATGTATACCATTTACGTATTGTTCTATAGACCCTTAAAGATCACCAGCTATTTTCAAAGTATAGCAAGTGTGGATTTTAGTTATAATTAGTAGCTTTCCTTGATCATATTATTTCTATTGAAGGTATTTATTGATTCTCAAAAGACCAAAGTAATAAGGAATTGTCCTAAACCCATATCTCTATCAGATATCAATAGTTTCTTGGGTATAGCCAATTACTACAGGCAATTTGTCAAAGGATTTTCTCAGGTGCCTCTCCCATTTTAAGACTGACTTAGCAGAAAGTTAAATTTCAATGGTCCTATTCTTTTAAGAAGAGATTATAGGAGTTAAAGACTTGACTCATTTCTACTCTAGTTTTGAATTTACCAGAGAGTTAATCTGGTTTCATAGAATATTTTAATGCTTGTCGAGTTGGTCTTGGTTGTCTTCTGATAAATTGAGGCAAGGTTATAACCTATGCCTCGAGACAACTTAAACCTCATAAGAAATATTACCCAACACATGATCTTGAGTTGGCAGCTGGTTTTTTTTGCTTTAAAAATTTGGAGGCATTGTCTTTATGTGATTCATATAGATGTGTTTATAAATCACAAGATTCTCTAGTAAGTATTCACGCAGAAAAACCTAAATCTTTATCAGAGAAGGTAGTTATAATTGTTGAAGGACTATGGTATGAGGGTCTTGTATCACCCAAATAATATTGATATAGTAGATGATGTCCTTAATAGGTTATCTATAGGTAGTGTTGCTCATGTTGAGAATGATAAGAAGGATTAAGTTCATGAGGTTCATCGGCTTGCTCGATTAGGGTTCAGTTGGTTTATTTGGATGAACATAGTGTACGGGTTTTGAATGATTTGGAATCTTCATTGTTTTTCAAAGTAAAGGAAAAACTAGATACAAATCCTCATATTCTTAAGTTTAAGGAGCTAGTTAAGAATCAAAATGTTGAGGTTTTCACCCATGGAAGAGATGGTGTTCTTTACTATCAAGGCAGGTTATGTGTTCCAGGTGTGGATTGTTTAAGGAAGCAGATACTAGTAGAGGCTCATGGTTCATGATATTCTATTAATTAAAGAGACACTAAGACGTATCACGACTTGCGGGAAGTCTATTGGTTTAATAGTATAAAGAATGATATTGTGAAATTTGTGGCAAAATGTTCAAATTGTCAGCAGGATAAGGTTGAACACGAGAGACCTAGTTGTACACTTCAGGAATTCAGCATCGCCACTTGGAATTTGGAAGAGGTGAATATGGATTTCATTTCATGGTTGCCTCGTATGCTTCATCAACATAATTCTATTTCGATTGTTGTAGATCAAATAACTAAGTCAACCCATTTTGTACCAGTCCATACTGCATATTCTATCGAGGACTATGCTATACTCTATCTCAGGGAGTTGGTTAATTTACATGGTGTTTTGTTGACCATGATTTCAGATAGAGGTACCGAGTTCACCTCCTATTTTTGGAAGGATTTTCAGAATGGTCTTGGTACCCAAGTTCTTCTCAGGACAACCTTTCATCCTCAGCCAAATGGTTAGGCATGGAGGACCATTCCGACTTTAGAGGATATTTTGAGGGCATGTGCGCTTAATTTAAAAGGTAGTTGGGATGATTACTTTCAATTAATTAAGTTTGCTTTCAATAATAATTATCACTCCGGTATTTAGATTGCTCCATTTGAGGCTCCATATGATAGAAGATGTAGATTTCATATTAGTTTGTTCGAGGTTGGTGAGGTTGCTTTAATAGGACCAGATTCAATGCATGAGGCAATAGATAAAGTTCCTCTAAGTAGAGAGAGATTTATAATAGCCCAGTCGTAAAAAATCCTATGTAGATGTGCGGAGGATGGAGATGTTTGGTAAGAAAGAAAAGCTTTATCCCTGCTATGTTAGGCCATATAAGATTTTGAGTCATTTCAATAAAGTAGCATATGAGTTGGACTTTCCTATATAACTATCAAAAGTGCATCTATTCTTCCATGTTTCCTTGTAGAAGAAGTGCATTGGTGACACAACATTAGCAGTGCCTTTAGAAAGTGTGGGCGTGGAAGATAGCCTCTCTTAAAAACAACTCCCAGATGAGATCCTTTATCGCTAGATTCCTAAGTTGAGGAATAAATAGGTTGCCTTAGTAAAGGTTTTATGGAGGAATCAGTAAGCTGAGGGAACTTGTTTGAAGCAGAAGCTGATATGCGAGCCAAGTACCCCTATCTATTCTTTTCGAACCCATATTAAGCTTAAGTTAATGATTTTATTAATTAAGTAATTAAACCTTTCATTTCTATCTCAGCTACCCAACCATACTAATGTCATGACATGCATCCATAAGTCAAATTCAGTCCATACCCCAGTAATAGATTTAGATGTCAAGTCATGATTCAACTAATATGTTTTTAGTGCATGATTTCAGTTTTTGCTAGTATTCTATAATAGATCAGATAGTGTCAGTTGGGGACAAAATTTTCAACTTTGTGATAATATAATACCCAAAGTTTTTCAAGCTCTAGACCCCCTCAAAAGATAGGCCATAAATTTAGCTTTCAAATGCCACATGTCTTGCGCTAATTCGATATTGTTGCAAAAGGCTGTGAACAATTTTTTTTAGATTCTATCATCTGCTAGTTACAACAAATTAACTCAAGACTCATAACCAAACCTTACAAGTCATTCCATCTAGTTATTGTCGTAATAGAGATGTTCCTCACCTTCATCCTAGTGATGACGACCCAGCCTTACGACTCGATATAATTTGTAAGAAGAGACTCGTCATATCAATAGTGTGAAGCCAAAAATAGAACCCAGTGGTCACAAGTAAAGTACGTGACTGATTAGCTGACCTTATGTGTCATGGTGTCGTGTCACCACCTAAACAGTAAATGATCCAGGAACCAAGCCTCAGACTACGACTCCACACAAAGGCTTGTAGTTAGTCGTAATGACTCATGAGGTGGTGAGTCATATTCATAACACAATAGTCCCATGATACAAAGTTATGAATCAAACCATGAAACCAAGACTCCTAATCAGTTGTGATGAGTAGTAACGACTTGGAGCGGGTTTTTCCTGCACAATTTTTAGGGATTTTTATGACTTTTTATGACTTTTTCCACTGTCTTAAAAGACAAACCCATGTCATTTTTACTTCACAATGGGTAGTATAAAAGACCAAAAATTCCTAAATTTATCATTTAACCTTATTTCCACAAGAAAAGATCAAAAGAGGCAATTTTCCTATCTTTCTCAAGAGAAAGATCAAATATAAAAAACTCTCCAATGATTCCACTCACATGTATGTGGGATTTTATAATTGGGTCCCTTTATATCCTTGAGTCCCAAGAACTCCATAAGTTTAAAGTTTGTGCCCTTTTCTCCTTTTATGGAATTTCATGTGAAAGATAGATTTTATCAATTTTCTCTCAAATTGTTTCAAATATAAACCATGACAATATGTTCCCCCATAAGAATTGAATTTCCATGTTTTTGATAACCTTAGTCCCCCATACTATGATCTGTGTTTTTATATTGACTAATTTTATTAATTTATTATACCATGACTAATTTATTCCTTATCATGATAAATTGCAATAGTCTGAGCTGGTGGATTATGAAAACCTGATACCTAGGAACTCATGTCTTTATCAGCTTACATAAAATTGATTATATTAGAGTGTATATGTATTGTGATTTACAAAAATAACATAATTTATGCATATCATTTTGAAGTACAATTATCGATTATACTTCAGTGGCATTAAGTTTTGAGTAGTACTTAGCATCGAGTGAATGCAGGAATGACGACTCAACGGTTAGTTAGGTTTGAGATCGTTAGTTGTAGTCCTTGAGTTATAGAACTAAATCTTGATCGTAGGTTATAAGGAGTTACCCATTGGTGTATGCTTGACACCCTAGTTCTTCCGGGAATCAGATTAGTGGATCCACGCCAGCTAGTGTTAGTACCCTTTGCATAGTACTAACACCCATCTAGCTTGGGTTAGTAGTTTGCCCTATTTTGCTCAGATTGGGGTATGTCGGTTAAAGTTAAACCCCATAGTCCTTAGTTTAGTTTCATTTTATGTTCAGTTCATGGTTTCTTAACCAATTTTTTATAATATAATATTTATTATTTAAGTTATTTCAGTGCATGATTTACTTGGTCATGCATTCAGTTTATATGTTCATGCATTCATGCTCAATTATACCAGTTAGCTTTCCAATCTCACATGGTCAGTTCTTTCAAAGTACAGATCGTATACTCTCTTTTGCGTTATATTATCTTATAATATAGGTTCATACACTAAGTACCTATATCGCACATAATCAGTTTATGTGCCACTCAACAACAATTATGGTGAGTCCTGATCCTTCGAGGACTGATTAGAAGAAATTATTTTTAGTGTTTTCTTTAATTATAGGTAATTGGAATTTAGTTGGGAACTGTCCCATCTAGTCCCTATTATGAGGATTTTCAGACAGTCTTACATATTTTCAGTTTTTATTTGTAACACCCCATGCTTTCGTACTAGAATTCAAACCGTTTTTCGTAATCATACAGACTAAAACCCAATGATTCTATGTCTATATATATGTGATGATATATTATATAGTGTGAAAATGTCCTTTTATATCAGCTGAGGTTATAAAAAATCTCCTAACTCAAAGACGAGTTGAGAATGCTTTTACTGATTAAGTTTTAGTGAATGATTCACTGGGTCAACTTTAAATGTTCGTTACTACTATTGCATAATGAGTAACGTGCTCTACTTTATATAAAATGAAATATATTTGAATCTTCTTTCCAATGTATTTGGTTTCACCTTGATCCAATATCAGAGTGGAAATTTATACTCATTTTACTTTAGCATGTCTATCTATAAAAAAATGATGAACTGAGCTGATAACCCATTAACTAACTGATGATCTATCAGCCCATGTCATCAACCTTAAAAATAATTCCATCAATTAAGCTCCTAAGTGATGAACTAAGTTGATACGTAGTCACCTGAGTGACTACCTCTCAGTTCAAGTCATCAGCGCAACCAGAAACACATCAAATTAAACTTCCAAGTTACAAATTCAGGTGATAAGCCATCACCTAAGTGATGACTTATCAGACCAAGTCGTCACCTATAAACCGTATGTGATGATTTAAGCTACAAAAGTGATGGCTTGAGGTAATAATCCGACACCTATGTGACAACTTATCAATGCAAGTCGTCAACTAAAAGATTTCAGGAATTATGATTTATTTTCATAAGGGTATTTTTGTCTTTTCCTCACCTCAAACCCTACCTATCCTATGACATAAAGCATTATTATGCGTTATTAACTATCACTTAGCATTTTTAGATGCCAAGAACTCCTCATTCACTCCCAACATCAATATTAGGGTTTCCTTTCAAGATCATTCCCCAAGAACAAGATTCAATACCTTTTTCAAGAAAATAAAGAAATTGTAATTCCCAATCAAAGAATGTTTAATAAGGGTCAATTGTCTTTCAATATTAAAGCCCTAAGGTATGTATGATGATCATCCATGTCGTCAAATAATCCTTTTCAAATGTTAAATTATGAGTTTTTCCATGTTTTAAATGAATTATCTCTGGGAAGCTCTTATGAATTTTACTATCAATTATGTTTTTAATTGTTTCTCGATGAAATTTGCCCTTACACATTTGAATGATGGAAGTTTCACTGTTAAATCCTTAAGTATGATTTTTGTATTGTAATTATGATATTCTCACATATTTCACTCATTCCTATGCTTAAGTCCATGAATTTCTTGCCATTTGAATTTCAAGTTAAGATTATAATTGCTTTCACATGAAATGCAGTATAGCATTTCTTAAATATTATGGTTTTCATACCATGTTCATGAGAATTCAAAATAAATTCTTAGTTCATGATTTTTTCATGTGATTGTGCTATCTCATTATGTTTAAAAGTATCCCTATGTTAAAATCTTGATCTCCATCTGTTAGATGAAATGTAAAAGTGATGGATTTTGAGTACTGATTCCTTATTAGTGTTTAAAATGCTTTCATGTGTTCCTATTTTTAATGCTATCAAGTCCTGGGGGATATGAATACCCAAAATTTGGTTATTTACATAGTCTCAGTACTTTTAGAATAGTTTTAGACACATATGATCATTATTAGTTCAGTCAGTTATCATATCAGTCAAACTTAAATTAGTTCAGCAATCTGAGTTGATTACTTCTTCAGTTAAACTTAGTTCAGTCCCTGAATCAATGTCAGTTCAGTTGGGAGTATAATTCAGGACCGAACAAACCCAGGGATGGGTGCATTCCTATTAGTATAGGGTTACAGGTTGAAGCCCAATCAGCTCAACTTTAGGGCATGTCGGTTTGATGATACCTCCTATAGTTTTAGTTTTAATATTCAATTCAGAACTCAAATTAGTTATGCTTGACTGGTCAATACTCTCCTCTTTCCTTGTACGACAACTCCTAGTTTATCACGATCTAAACTAGGCCTTGGCCGTGGTGGGTATCCGAACCATAATGGACTGAGCCACCTTTTTTTTGCTTCGTGGCAATCATGCACATCATTCAAATAGTATACAGATATGCGGAAGTTTCAACATACGGAAACATGGCCAATATTATAATTCAACTGAATAATCAAATATGAAATTTCATAAACCTACATCAGTATTTTACATCAGTCTGCAAAATCTCTAATACATCAAAGCCAGTATCTTAGTTAAAACTAGGACAAGGCCCCTAGTCGGACCAACTCCATAATGAAATAACAATGAACTAAAAATGGCCTTCCAAAGTAAGGGAGGCTCACCAACTACACACTTCTGTCTGACAAATCTACGCCTTAGCGGGGCCCTGGACTGAGCCTTGGACCCTGAAATATAAGGGGCCAATACTGATGTACTGGTATGCAGAGTAATCCAAAAACAAAATACAACTTTTACACAACATAGGTGAGATCTTTTATCACTACAAGAAAAAGGTTTATTTTAGCCCAACTTTTAGGGATGAGTAAATAATTTGGTCTCTAAAAGTATACTTATTAGGACGAGACTAAATTTCGGTCCTTAATATTATATTTTATTGCGAAGGTAAAACATTCGTTCCCTAATTTTTTTTAGCTAGTCCTAAATTTTAATTGGGAGCTTTGAGCGGGAAAAAATAATTCCAAAATAAAATGTTTAAATTTTAATAATTTATTGTATTTCACAAAAAATTACTTAGCTAGCACATACGAGTATTGTATACATGATATCGTTGACGCCTTCAATCCACAAACAAAATACAACGGCTAGTCGTAAATCAAACACTACATGTACTAATTTAGCACCGATTTTCCAATTATTTCTTCAATTTTATGGGTTATTGCAGCTAATAATTTGACCTAATCTCTGGTTTATCTGATCTATCATGAATTTGAGTTATGATTTAGTTATTGGTTATTGCAATAATAATTTGTCCTAAGATGATTTTTCAATCTCTGGTTATTATATATAATAATTTGCCCTAATCTCTTTCTTCCAAAGTTATTCTAAATTGTTTTATTGCTATCCGAATTTGTTATTTTTATTGTTTGTACTACTCGATAATTCAGTATGAAATTTATCAATTTGTGGTTGGTTAGTTATCGTCTTTCTATCATCTAGCTACTAGAAAAAGCAATGGAGTGTAGCGTGTGCAGATTGGGGCTGGTTTACTGCTACATGGGGTAGGGCGGGTCTGGGTGGGATGCGACAGAGAGCCTTAAAATTTTAAAAATATGGTGGTATGGTGATGGAATCTCTGATATTGTTGGAAGAAGGTTTGGTTTAGAAAAGTTCTGTTGGTTTTTTTTTAAATTATAGAAAAAATTGAATTCTTTTAGTCTTTTTTGACACCCTTTTAGTTTCTATTCATGTATGTGGTTAACAAATGCTTCACCACAATCCTATGTGCTTTTCCTCATATTGAAATGGTATTTTACTTTCTAATTATAGTTAAAGATTGAATTTTTTTGGCTCTTTCTTGGAACCCTTTTAATTTGTGTTATGGGTGTGGTTAACAAATAATATATGGTTAGACGCTTCACCATAATGTTCTGTGTTTTTCCTCATGTAAAATGAATTTAAATGTTGTTTTATTATTCTTTTTTCTCCCTAATTTTAGTTAATGATTGGATTTATTTGTTAATTTCCTGGCACCCTTTTCATTTCTATTCATGGGTGTCATTAACAAATATCCCTACATTATAACAGTCCTTTCTATTTTATTTTTCTCATATCAAAATGGTACAATGTTTTTTTCTTTCTCTTTTTGCTGGCAAATTATAGAAAAAGATTGGATTTTTCTCTCTTTCTGGACACCTTTTTATTTTCTATTAACAAGTGTGGTTGAAAAATACTGTAAGGTTAAATGTTTCACTACATTCCTTTGTGTTTTTCCTTATATTATAATGGGTTTAAATATTATTTTCTTGATCTTTTTGCTTCCTAATTATAGTTAAACATTGATTTTTTTTTGTTTCTGGTCAACTATTTAGTTTCTGTTCATGGGTAATATGGAGGGAGAATAGGCTCCAAGTAACATGGGATTACTGCAATTTTATTCTTTGATTATCTTAATGAGACAAATAAATGGTTGCTAATTCCCCAAATGAAGAAGAGTACATCAAAATGCTAAATCTGTTGCTTATTTTGAAAAATGAAGCATACAATAGAAGTTACACATAATTATTTTTTGTTCTCACCTTAAAAAATGCAAATGGAGATTCCCAGATTCTTCTCGCATCATCATACCGATGCCAAAAAAATAGAAGTTATAGATTAGGCCATAAATGCATAAAATTTGTCTCTCCGGGGTCTAGTTTTAAAATAGATCACCAAAATGAGTACTTCAAAAGTTGCATTATTTTAGCATCTGAACTTTCTTTCTAAATGTGATAGTCAAGGTTGAAATTTCATAAAATTCTACTATTACTTTGCTAAGTGTTTGTTTGAGTATTCTTTTCTATCCATTGAGCATTCTGTGAATTTCCTACACTTGGATGTTTCTTTGCCAAGCTTTTGGTTGTTGGCTTACTGTTGTTGAGCCTTTTTATTTTATTGACATGTAATTGGTTGATTCTTTTGCTAGGTGGATGGTTTTCCAATACAATTGGAATTAGTTTTTCTCCACATGTCATCATGATTGTTGTAGGAGAGGTATGTGATTCACGCGGTTTAGAGTGTGTTAACTTGTGTAGTATCACAAAGGTAGCATGGCTGAAACTACTGTTAAATCTTTTTTCCCCACTTCTACATGATTATTAAAGCACAAAATAAAATTTTCCTCCCCCTGTTTATTTTCCAATGTTAGGTTTTCAAAGAACTTAGGCAAGAAATAACATAATGAGCTCAATAGTAAAGAAAGAAAAAGAATAATCATATTAGTTTGGTCTAACATATCTTCAGGGACCTTAGTAGCATTACATGAGTAATGTAATGAGATGGATCCTTTGTTGATATATGGTTCTCTCTCGAATTGGGGTGAGTTCATTTGCAGAAGAGGGAGATGAGAGAGCAAAATGTTGACATGTCTTGTATGCTTAACTATTACACATGAACTTACTTATCATTAATAAGAAATAACTAAGATTCTTCTTTATAGGTTTGCAATCTTATAATACAGATAACTTTATGGGTACTTTCTTAGCTATAGCCTATTGTTGGGTTGGTAAATTTTATGTGGAGAATGTACAATAAATTAACCTTAGGAGGATCCTTTTAATAGGTTAAACTTGAAAAGTCAAATTATGCTTGAATTACCAAATAAAAGGGGATTCTAGTAGCACTTTTGACATTTTAAATTATTCTTATCACCATTTCTTTCCAGGAAGCTAGGTGCTCTCCAATTATTTGTATAAAGCAGAAGGCCTTGAGCACAATAGAATATTTTTATTACTTCAATTTGGAAAAACTTCTTGGGGGTTACCTTTAATTAGTACTCTCTTGGACATTCAGTTACTTCTCTATTTTAATTTTAATTCTTCCTCTAACAATATTAATGGATGAATTCATTTCCATTTACTACAGGACATCACAATAAAAATAATGTCATTTTCACAATAAGGGCCTCGATCAATTTGTATTTTATCGGCAAACGGTGTCATCTCCACTGTAACTCTTTGTCAGCTATCAACTTCTGGTGGCACTGTTATATATGAGGTCTAAAGACTAACATTAAATTCCAAAATTAAAATTTTTCAGGCTTATAACTGTAAGTTGCTATCTCCTAAATGGAGAGCATAAATGTCTATAGTTTAGGTTCATCTGCAGGAAATTGTCATCTTTTCTTGAGATGCTATGATGAAATTTATTTTTTTGGTGAATATTTAGAAAAATTTAGTGTTTTCAATAATTTTCTGGACAAATAGCTTTTCATGGATGTGTTAGTAACCCTGAAATAACTTTGAGACTTAGTTTTCAATGTCCTTAATAATTGGAAAATAACGTAACAAAAAGGTTAAGAATTTTGAGGTCTAGAATATAAGGTTGTTTTTTAGATTCTTATGTATCAATGTTTTAATTCACTGGATTCACTTTTGCTTGATTTGACATTAAAGTTACAACAGTGAGGAAAATAGTTGATTCATACCTACATATGATGGCAGATTCTTTGATTTTTGTGCTTGTATCTTTATCAAAATTGTTGATCAGTGATTTCTCACTATTTCTTGGTTTCTTCGTATAGTTTTCTGAGACCTGGGTGGTCTGGTTCCGGGGGGGGGGGGGTACTATTTATGAAAGTGGTTAAAGTTTTCTTTTTATTAGGATCTTGTAATCTAGTTAAGTACCGATTTAAGTATGTTATTGCATTTTACCTAATTTACCTCCTCATAGTCTAGTATCCCCCTTTTCTATTAGCTCCTGTAGCTATGGACATTTAAGATAATCTATATATCTTTTTTCGTCTTATTCTGCCAAAATGATCTTCCAAACACATGTTCTTATTCTATATAGGGACGATTTGAGATATTATGCCTATCGGGCTCTTTCTTGGTCAATGATAGTGGTGGATCTCGGGGTAGGATTGGTAGCATAAGTGTTTATCTTGCTAGTCTAGAGGCTATCGTTATAGGTAGTGGAGTTGGAGGTGATCTAATTGCAGCAAGTCCAATTCAGATACTATTTCAATCCTTATATCTTATTAAAATCTGTTTTATGTCTTCGAAAAGAAACACTTAGGTAATTGTCTGTTTTCATCTTACGATTCTATGATGATTCATTTGCAAGTTAGTATGAAACTTTATATGGTTGCTCCCATTTAATCTAAACGCACCTTTGAATTTCAAAAAGTTTGGCTTGTTTTAGATCTATATAGTTGTGTGATCATCAGTAAATAATGACGAAATTGGTCTTCCTAAATAAAATTCAGATCCTTGGCTTTTCACTTACCCCTTGAAAGCCTGATACAGAAAGTGAACAACTTTAGGTAATAGTGGGAAACTTCTTATGCTCAAGTTCAAAGGCAAAGAAAAGAGCTACAGAAAGTGTACAGAGTGCAAGAACTTCAGATGTTCAGACCACTGATAATTCTGTAAATCCACCTAATGCTCTTTCAAACCAGAGTCTCGCACCATCCTCATCAATGAAAATATGTCCTAGTTCAAGGAAAATAGATCTACAAACTATCCACATTGACATTGATTTGATCCGAGGATGATTATGTCAAATGTAGGTAGACGAGTGAGCACTGTATATATTGTGTTCTGTATAGCTGAATTGCTGATTGTAAATGCCATCAACCTGTCTTTAGTATAACTTGGACTGCTATGAAATTCACTCCAATTAGGTGAGCCATTTAGTTATTTTGTACATCAATCTTCTCCATGCAATTACTTATGCAATAGTGATAGACCTCAATGGAAAAAATCCAAAGTTAAAACTGAGCACACAGAGTACCTTGGTTCCTTACTTTTAAACTGAGTACACGCATCTTCATTCTAAGAAGCTTGTGGACCTTTGGATTTATATTTTTTTTTCTAGTATTGATGTTGTTGTTTTTGTTGTTGGTGGTGGTTTTTTCTTTTTCCTTTCGATCCTTTGAGTCTCCCACTGGTCATTTATCTTCCCTTCCCTTGTCCATTTTCTTTCTCTGTCTGCAGTTTTTTTCTTATTGAAGTAGAATAGAAGCAACTTTGAGAGAGCTCTGTTCATCTTCAAGTTGTGACAATGAAGTGCTACTAAGGTTTGGGTATACTCTTGAACTCACTCTCTTGTTAACTGATGAAATATTTAATTATACTTAGTGTGAAGATATGATGTACATATTGGGCGATACTTGGATCATCTAAATTGATTATGAAGTATAATGAACTATCAAATTAAAGTTCTTTACTGTAATCTACATTGAACAAAAGGTTATTTCTTCATCTCCTCGAGCTTTCTCTGCACTTGTGTTTAAAAATTGAAATTGATACTTTGATATATTTACTTACTTGATTTAGGTCGAGCATATAAGGTGAAGCAATGTACTAAATTACTATTTTACTGTTGCAGGAGTTATTTGATTTAGGTGAAACATTAGAAATTGAAAGTCGAGGATTTGATTATTTTTTGGCTTGTGATGGAATCCTGCAATTTGAACTGAAAATTGATGACTTAATTATATATATAATGTTTTTGAATTGAAACTAATATAATGGGATTTTAACTAAATTTTCTGTCTCTAATTATATATCTCACGTTTTTGTATTGAGATTCGCAATAGCAATTTGGTATTTATTTGATGAAATTTATTATTTTGTGATATTAGGCTCATTTGTAGTCACTTAGAGACTAGAAATATTGCCCGCCTTCAAATATTAATCTAGGTTGAGTGTTGCTCATCTTTAATGGTTGATCTACGACTAGTAGGTGTCTCGTCCTTAAAGGTTGATCTAGTAAAAGAATTTTACTCATTGCTAAAGGATAACTATGACCACGTAAACGAGAAATACCTTCGTGAAAAGATAATTATGATGAGCTAGTTAGTCTATTTGAGACAAGAAACACTGTCGCTAAAAAATAATTATGACAAAGTAGTTTATTTGGGATGAGATTGCTCATCGCAAAAAGATAATTACAATGAGGTAGATGGTCTATTTGTGACAAGAAATACCATTGCTAAATATTATTTATGACAAGGTAATTAGTCTGTTTAGGATGAGATTGGTCATCACAAAAGAATAATTAAGTCTAGTTAGTTAGTCGATTAAGACAATATATACCATCACTAAAAGGCAATTAAGACCAGTTTTTTCGCCATCGCAAATGGGTATTAGGGACCGGTTTTCTAGACTCATCGCTAATGACCTTTAGAGTGGAGCCTATTAGGACGTAGCGCAACCAGATTTTTCCGGTCCCAAAAGAGCGATTGGGACAAGATTTGAACTTTCTGGGACCATATTTCCCTTCCTTATAGGTTTTTTTTGCAGTAGTGTATAATAGCATGTTATTAAAAAAATCTTTTGAAAATACATGGGCATAATATGATGAGTTTCAAAAACATTTCTTTCCTACATGATTTAATTTACTTCAGCACTATGGAGATAGATGGTACACCCTACAAGTTCACACTTTCACCAACTGGCAGATCTCATTTTGCCGCCATGATCGGAGTACTAGTGAGGGGAGGGCACGTAAGATCACAAAGAAGGGTGCCACATGCCCTAATCAAGTCAATATGTTGTGGTTGGTCTCAAGATCACAAAGCAGGGCTCCTAACCATAGTCCTGAATTGGGACAACTTAATACTAGGTACACAAGATCACACAGTAGGGTAACAAGGTCCCGTGTAGGCAATTTACAGTTTGCAGCATTGAGTCTTCTGACTCGTGTTTTCCCGTGTAGGCAATTTACAGTTTGCAGCATTGAGTCTTCTGACTCGTGTTTTCTTCGGGTAACCATCTAAGACACATTGGTCTAATTTTAATTTTATTATAAGAAAATATGCATCATACACACAACATTCTTTTCTTTTTCATTCGAGGAGAAATCCTCAATTGGGTATTGTCATACCCCGACCTGCAAGTCATCTGTATCACATCGATTCTCAGCATCTCTTATGTAAATCATTTATATGAACCTTAGTAAGATTTCCTTTTATTTAACACATGCATATTGATTCCCAACACTTTAATAGTCAAGAAATTTTCATCATTTATAAAGTAACACAATATTAGCTAAATATAATTTTTATGATCAAAAGGTCTTTTAAAACTCCCGCTCACAATAGTTTAGCATTAGTATCATATGGGGTACGTAAACATCATCATGGGGATTAAAATATTCACAACTCATATTCATAACACCGTTCAAAAGCCAAAGCACATGTCCACAAATTCAACAATCAAAATTTATGAGAAAAGCAACACCGTAATTTTTCAATATTCTTCTCAAAACCTTAACACAATGCATGTTTTTTGTTAAAATGAAAACCCACCCTTATAATCACATACATACTTAAGTAAGTATTAAAAACTTGTAGTAAAATCATCCCCATGTGATTAGGACAACCCTACATGCCATAGTTTGCTTAGAATGGAGAGAGGAACCCAAATATTAATTAAGTTCTCAGAATTCTTGACATTAATGATGAACTCTCGATATTTGGGGAAAGGATTAGGGTTTTTATTTGATAGGATATGAGTAGTTTCTGATGTATTTAGCTCTAACAATATTTTAATGTCATGTTATGACTGAGTTAAGATAAAGGAAATAGACTAAAATACCCCTCTTAACCCAGATTTTAAAAGAAAAATGCAAACTGGGCACCTGATGCATTACCCAACGTGATCCATCAAGATCGTGATGAGCTACTAGTTTGGCCAACATGATTACCAATGCAGTGTATCGATATCGCGTTGAGCCACTGTCTTGCTCACCCAAACACATCCCAAACATTGTCCAAAAAATCCAAAACTTTCCCGGGACAACCCCTTTACACTCCTGAACATAAATCAACTTAAAAATCCATATCTCAAGGTTGGAAAAATTGATTTAGAAATCATGAAAGTTTAGGAGCTTAAAATAAGGCTAAGTCACTTCAACACTTGGGAAAATTTCAAGTTCCTAGCTTCTTAAGAATGCTACTAGGTGTGGTACTATGCCAAAAAATTTACAGGGTGTTACATTATCCCCTCCCCTCTAGGATCATTCATCCCTGAATGATGGCGAGGGACATAGGTAAGTACAATTAATCTTACTAAAGAGAAGGTAAAAAGAATAGGACAAGATCAAAGAGTTTTGGGTATCTTGCTCGCAAATCATCCTTCAAATCCCAAGTAGCTTCAACACCTTAACCGAAGAAATTTCCTTGAGTCTAAACTTCTGAACTTGATGATAAAAAATGGCAACGGGTTCTTCTTTGTTTAACAAGGAGTCTTTCACATTGATTTCCTCTATAGGTAAAACTAAGGAATGGTCCCCAATGAACTTCTTCAACATAGACACATGGAACACGGGATGTACAAAACCCAAACTCGTGGGTAATTCTAATTCATAGGCAACCCCACCTATCCTTCCCATAATCTAGTATGGTCCTATATAGCGAGGACTCAACTTCCCTTTCTCCCCGAATTGCATTACTCTCTTCATAGGGGAGACTTTTAGAAACACCCAATCACCAACATTCCTTATTTTAATTCTTCAGGAAAAAGATGTTTTCAAGACTTGGGAAATGTTATGAATAAAGGTTAAAGAGTAAATAAATAATGAAGAGTGAGTGAATAGTATTAAATGCAACTTAAAATAAAGGGTCGAGATTTATTTTTAATAAATGAAAAGCATAGCTGAGATCAATTTGGAGGTTTTTATCAACAAACTATCAGAGGAGAGAGGGGTATTCAAAAATTCTAGTAATTGTCATACTTCTTCCATCCTTTTATCTCTTTTCTTTTCTTCTCTTCATCTTCTTCTTATTCTCCAAGTTTCTCTTCTACTCTTCTTTCTGCAAATTCAGGCTAGCAATAGAGATCCACTTTTCTGTTTTATGTCTATTTTAGCTCAAATTATCTATAAGTGTAATTTTCTTTTGATAAGTCAGAAAAACATCCCAAAAAAAAACTTCGTCTTCTTACTACAATTTATCCCTTAATTTGCAATTAAAGTTGTTAGTTCATAACATCATTCCCCTCTTTCAATAATTTTTATGGTATAAAAGAATTTTTTTTGTGATGACAAAGATTTTGCATTACTTTTCACTGTTACAAAGTTGCTAATATTATCTGTGAAATTTTTTGGAGGAAATTAGAAAAGTCTATGCAATAGGTATATTTTTACCCATTAAGTGTTGTCATTGTTATTTTACTTCATTGGTTTCCATAATTGTTGCTATGAGTCTACCTATTGCAATGGTTAATCTTCGATAATGATTGTTCTAGCTCTATATATTACATAGTAGAACTACTATTTTTTGCAATAGTTCAAACCATTACAATAGACCTCCGATACAAATACTTTGATAACTATTGCCATAGGGGTAATTTTCATTAGTAAAAGTCAATGTTGTGGATGATGCCATTAGTATTTTTTCCATAGAAAGTGTTGCGTATGTTAAGGATAAAAAAAGAATTTGGTTCATGAGGTTCTTCAGCTTGTTAGGTTGTGAGTTTTATTGGTTGATTCGGTCGAAGGTAGTGGGTGTGTTCAAAATAGTTTAGAATATTTCTTGGTTACGGGGATAAAGGAAAATCAATATAGTGATCCTCTATTTCTTAAGTTGAAAGAGAAAGTTCGAGATCATAAGGTTTATGTTTTCTCCCAAGGGGGAGATGGTGTCCTTCGGTATCAGGGCAAATTATGTGTTTCCAGTGTGGGTGATTTGAGGCAGTGGATGTTAGAAGAGGTTCATGGTTCCCAATATTATATTCATCCAGAAGTCACTAAGATGTACCATAGCTTGTGGGACTGTTGGTGGATGGCATAAAGAAGGATATCACATAATTCATGGATAAGTGTTCAAATTCCAGCATGTTCAGGTTGAGCACTAGAGGCCAAATAGTACGCTTAAGGAATTCAGGTTCACCACTTGTAAGTGGGAAGTAGTGAATATGGAATTCATCATGTGGTTGCCTCGTACTCTTTATCAGCATTATTTTATTTGAGTTTGCAAAACCCTGCATTAGTCTCAGCTAAGTTCAGATCTTAGTGCATGCATAAGAGGCTTATAACCTAAAAATGTAGATTTCTTATTTGCAAAATGAATGAAGTTCCCTTCATCAAAGTTCATTGGCGGAATAAGTCTGTTGAGGGAGCCACTTAGATAGCAGAGGCTGACGTGCTTACCAAGTACCCTCATCATTTCTCTGCTAACTAAATCTCAGTTTAAGGAAACATTTTTCCTTATATTATCTCTTTTCCATTCTCAGTTCTAGCCATATAATCCTCTTTATGCCATTGCAAGCATTCACGAATCAGTTGTCTATTATGAATGTTCATTGTATGATTTAAATTTCCGTAGTATTATCTGCTTAATCAGTCTAACTTGAGTGTGAATGATCCCAAGGGGGATATATTATAATAGAGTGCATTAGTCTTAGCTCCGTTGGTTGGGGACTTAGTTTTACTTTTTACCTCTTAAATTCAAAGATTTTTAAAGTCATTTTTTTGACCCCAAGACATAAGTTTTAGAGTTAATTTATATTCAGGGGTGTAAGGAGCATGTCTTAGGGAAGTCTTGTTTTTTTCGGATGAGATTTTGGTCGTGTTTTGATTTTGATTCCATCAGCTCACCCCGATTACATTGAGTTGTGCCCTATTTAGTGATGAGAATGTCATCACATCGCTCAAGACCTCCAATAGGTGTTCCAATTGCGAATTTAAATTTTAGGGGGCAGTCTTGTCTTTTACCCTCTCCCTATCCATAATAACAAGGGATTTACCTTCAGTTAGGGCATTATTTAACCACTTTCTCCAATATTACTCTCAGATAAACCCTAATTTTTCCCCTTGTTTGCCTAATTAAATCCTCTCCCCTTCATGAAAACTCAAGAATTTAAGCTTCATCTTTCAAGAACATTTAAGGAAGTTGTCCCCCTTACAGATTTAAGCATTAAAGGTATGTTTGATGTTTATCAATTGGCCTTTTTAACCCATGGAGTCCAATAATCTATTTTTATGTTTTAATTCAAGAGATTACATGCTTATAATGAGTTATCTTCAAGAAATTTTGATGAATTTCGATTATACATGATGTTTACAAGTGTTGTTCATCAAAAGTAGCTCTTACACATTTGAATGAACAAAATTCCATTTTAAATCCCCAATTCACCTTTTTTGTGTTATAATGATGTTATTCCCTATGTTTGAATCATTCACAAACTTATGTTCCTAAATTTAATGTATTTGCTGAAATTCCTAAATGATTTGAAATGGGAACTATGATTCCATATTATGTTATTCAAAGCTTTCATGTTTCTATATTGTTAATTCTAGTCTATGCTGGGGGTTATGAATACCTAAAACATAGCTTTTTACTTAATCTTAGTATCTTTAAGAATGGTTTTAAATATGTATGAGCATTATTCATTCATTTAGTTATGATAATCAGTTATACATAAATAAGTTCAGTAATTAGTGTCAGTTAAGTTGGAAGTAGGATTTAGCACCAAGTTAACCTAGCAATGGGGGCTCACCCGCCATCTAGGACTGGGTCCTTAGAAGCATACCCAATGTTCTACAACTAAGTATCCTACAAAGGTTTATGAGATGTCACCTGCCATTTTAGGACTGACAATCTCAGAGATGTCACCCACATGTTTAGGACTGTCAATCTCTTAAGGGTCACCAACAAGTTTAGGACTGACTATTTAGTTTTTAGGATAGTAGCTTAGTAGATCCACATAGCAATTATTTGTACCCGTGGCACAGTACTGACACCTTTCAAACTAGGGTTACTGTTTGAACCACAGTTAGCCCATATTGGCGCATGTCGGTTAGATGATACCTTCCACAGTCTTAGTCCAGTTTTCAACATAGAATTCATATTCAAGTTTGTTGGACCATAGCATACAGTTATAGGTTTTTCAATTATCAGCATTTCAGTACTTGAGTTTACATACTATTTCATGTGGTATGCTTTGTCATGCTTTCTTAGATATTAAAGTTTTATGTATTTATATTCTATCATTCCATGCTACTAATTTATTCAGTTATTATTCACGTACATGAACCCGTGCATATCAGCCTAACCTCATCTCTCATACTAGTATATTCAAAGCACTGAGCACATACTCTTTTTTTGTGCTATGATTTTTAATATTATAGGTTCGGACACTCAGACTCCTACCCATGCTTAGGTAGGTTAGCTTATCATCGAGGAACAGTTATCAGTTGTTCAATTATTGAATCATTCATAATTAGTTGGGAGTTTATCCCATCAACTCTGTAGTCAGTCAGTTTTAGAGGCTTTCAGACATCTACATAGATAAACAATTTATCAGTTGTTTTTATCAGTACTTTCAATATGTGTCCAAACATTTAGTACTATAATTCAATATTGCTTTTAATTATAAAACCTTATGGAATTATAAACTGATTTTCCATAAATGTTTTTATTATCTATATACTATTCAGTGCTCACAGTAGGTACCAGTTCATGGGTTAGGTTGTATATCTTTCAAGATTGTAAGCACCGTTGTCGCAACTAGGGGATAGCCTCGAGTCATGACAAAAGTTAGTATTATAGCTTAAGGTTTTATAGTGTCTTAGGGAGTCTAAAAGTTGTACTATGTTGAGTCGTGTACATGGGTGTAAAGCGTACCATACTTATGAACAAGAGGCTATGAGAAGTTTTAGGAAAAGTTACCCAACTTTCAGTATTCATGTAATGAGAAGAAGCATGAGCTCAATTTATAATCTCTTTCTAATTCAATCTTCTTTCCATTTACAGAATATGCCTCACAAAAATAAAAACAAAAGAAGAAGCAGGAATCGTCCCGCACATCCGCTTGTTGAAGAAGATCCCCTAAATGAGCATGTTTCTTATTCTGAGTTCAAAGTTGCATTCACTACTTTATCTCACTTAGTAGCAGCTTAAAATAATTAGTAGGCTACTATTCCAACCAATCTAGTGGGTAATACCACTGCAGCTAGGATTCGAGACTTCACTAGAATGAAGCCACCTCAGTTTTAAGGATTCAAGTTTGATGAGGATCCGCAGAAGTTTCTTGACATGGTTTATAAGGTGACCTATATAATGGGTATCAAATTTGTGAGAGTACAAAGTTGGGTGCTTTCTAGTTGCAGGATGTAACTCACACCTATTATAATGAATGGAAGGAGGATAGGGGCTTAGACGCAGGGCCTGTAGAGTAGGAAGAGTTTTCCAGTGATTGTTTAGTTAGGTTCTTTTCTTTATAGTTGAGGGTATAAAGGGTGATTGAGTTTATTATTTTGAAGCAGGGTAATATGAGTGTGAAGGAGTATTCGCTCAAATTTATTCAGTTGGCAAGTTATTCTCCTCATGTGGAGTCTGATAATAGGTCTATAATGAGTAAGTTTGTTTCTGGTATAGCTTATAGTGTGTTCAAGACGTGTAGGACCACAATGTTTAATAAGGAGATGGACATATCTAGGATTATGGTCCTTGGTCAATAGATTGAAGTGCAAAAGCTTAAGGAGAAAGTGAGGGACAATAGGAGGGCCAGAATAAGTAGATTTAACTTTTATTACACATAGCCATAAGATACTAACCATTCACAGTTTCATTCAAAATTTTCAGCTTTATCTCTATCTTCAGCTAGTGCGCTAGTACAAAAGTTTAGAAATGATAGTCGGGATATGACACCTGGCCCTGAGCCTCAGTGTAGTGTGAACAGTGGTCATACTTATTCTTTTTGCAAGAAATGTGGTTGAAATCATCATGGTATCTACAGATCATTTATTAATGTATGTTATTTTTGTGGCAATCTAGGCCATAGATTCAGAGATTGCCTAGTACTAGCTCAGACGGGAAAGGATTTGTGCCAACAAGCCTGTCCAATCATCTTTTAACTCCAGTAGGTCGCCTGACTCAACACGGTGCCAATTTTAGTGCCACCAGTGGTTAGCGCCAGAATTGTTTTTACGCACTCTATTCCTATCATGATCATGAAAGCTCTCTTAATTAGGTTACGGGTATATTACATATCTTTCAACTTCATGTTTATATTTTACTAGACTCTAAAGTTTCTCTTTCTTTTGTATCCCCTATATCATTGTTAATTTAGATGTCAGTCTCGAGTCTTTAGATGAACCCCTCTTAGTGTCTAGTCAATTAAGTGTCTCTATTTTAGCCAAGAATGTATAAAGAACTATCCGGTCATAGTACGCCAAAATACCACTTCAGTTGATCTTATGGAGTTAGGTATAATTGATTTTAATGTCACTCTCAACATTGATTGGCTCCATTCATGTTATGCTTCAGTTGACTTTAGAAATAGAGTCGTTTAATTCTAGTTTCTAAGTGTACCAGTCATAGAATGAAAGGGTGGTAATACAGCACTTAGGGGTCAAATTGTTTCATACCTCTTAGCAAGAAAAATGATATTGAAAGGGGTGTGTTTACCATATTGTTCAAGTCAAAAAAACTAATTTTGAGATTCCCAATTTTGAGTCTATTTCTGTTGTAAGAAATTACTAGATGTGTTCCCTGAAGACCTTCTCGGAGTTCCTCCATAAAGGGAAATTAACATTGGAATAGACCTTATTCCAGACACCCATCCTATCTCTATTTCGCTCTACGGAATGTCTCCAACTGAGCTTAAGGAGTTGAAAAAATAGTTGAGAGAGCTCTTAGATAAGGGATTCATCAAGCCTATTGTTTGCCCACGGGGTGCTCCAGTTCTTTTTGTGCAAAAAAATGATGGATTTTATTAGAATGTGTATTGATTACCTCCAGTTGAACAAAGTCACAGTCAAGAATAAATACCCATTTCTAAGAATTGATGACTTGTTCAACCAACTTTATAGTGCCTATTTTTTGTCTAAGATAGACCTTAGATCCAGCTATCAATAGCTCACAGTCAGACAATGTGATATTCCATAAAAGGCTTTTAGAACTCAGTATGGTTACTTTGAATATATAGTTATTTCTTTTGGACTAATGAATTCCCCATCAGCCTTGATAGACTTGATGAACAGAGTGTTCAAGAAGTACTTGGACATGCTCATCATAGTCTTTATTAATGATATTCTTGTCTGCTCCCATAGTGAAAATAATCATGGAGACCATCTCAAAATTTAATGCAGACTCCTAGAGCCCATCAATTATTCTCCAAATTTAGTAAGTCCGAGTTTTTGCTATGATCATTGGCCTTCCTTGGCCATATTATTTTTGGTGATGGCATTAGAGTTGACCCTCAATAGATTGAAGCTGAGAGAAACAGGCCCAGACCCTTCTCTCCATCAAATATCAAAAGTTTCTTGGGTTTGGCTAGCTATTACTTAGGGTTTTTTTGAAGGGTTTTCATCTATTGAATCCCCTATATCTATATTGACTCTAAGAAAGTCAAGTTTTAGTGGTCATATTCTTATAAGAAAAGTTTTTAGGAATTGAAGATTCTACTCACCTCAGCCCCTGTTTTTACCTTGTCAGATGGTTCAGATGGGTTTGTTTTTTATTGTGATGCTTCCAGAGTTGTTTTGAGTTGCCTTTTGATGTAAAGAGGTAATGTCATAGCCTATGCCTCTAGCAGCTTAAATCCCATGAAATAAATTACCCTACCCATGATCTTGAGTTAGCAACTTTTATGTTTGCCTTTATAATTTGAAGGCATTATTTATATGTGGTTTATGCTGAAATGTTCATAGATTACAAAAGTTTTCGGTGTGTAGTCTCAAAAATATTTAAATCTCAATCATAGAAGGTGGTTAGAATTGATGAAAGATTATGATATAAGTGTTTTGTATCATTCGGGAAAGGCCAATGTAGTCGAAGATGCCCTTAGTAGATTGTCTATGGTAGTGTTGCTCATGTAGGAGATGATAAGAAGTCGTTAGTTAGGGATCTTCATCATCTTACTAGATTAGGCATGCATTTAGTAGATTCAGTAGAAGGTAGTGTATGGGTTTACAATGGTTCAGAATCTTCTTTAGTTGACGAAGTAAAGAAGAAGCAAGATAGGGATTCCAGTTTAGTTAAATTAAAGAAATTGGTTAGAGATAACAAGGAAGAGGTTTCCTCCCAAGGGGTAGATAGTGTGTTATGATATTAAGGTAGATTGTGTGTGCTATGAGTAGTTGGGTTGAGAAAACAAATTTTATTAGAAGCACATGTTGTGTCTAATTATTATCAGGTTAAAGTAGATCACTAAAGGCCTAGTGTCTCAATGCTTAAATTCAGCATTCCTACATTGAAGTGGGTAGAGGTGAATATGGATTTTGTGATAGGGTTTCCCTATTCTCATCATTAGCATAATTCGATATGGGTTACTGTTGACAGGGTGACCAAATCATCCCATTTTTAGCAAGTTCATACTTTCTTTTCAGCCGAGGACTATGCCAAGCTCTATATTAGAGATTCGGTTAGGTTTTATGAGTCTTGTTGTTTAACATTTTAGATAGAGGTACTCAGTTTACCTCTCACTTTAGGAAACCTCTTCAGAAGGGTCTTGGTAGACAATTTATCGCAGTACAACCTTTCAGCTTCAGACAGATGGTCAGGCAGAGAGGACCATTCATACCCTATAAGACATGTTGAGAGCATTTGTTATTGACTTTGAGGGAAGTTGGGATGATCACTTGCCTTTGATTGAATTTTCTAATAATAACAATAATTATTCCAGTATTCAGATGGATCTATTTGAGGATCTTTAAGTGAGGAGATATAGATCTCCAATTGGTTGGTTTAAGGTAGGTGAAACTATTTTGATAGGGCCAAATTCAGTAGTAGATGCTATGGAGAAAGTTCAGTTAATCAGGGAGAGGCTTTAGATGGCCCAAAGCTGACTAAAATCTGATGCAGATATTAGAAGGTGATATATAGAGTTTAAGGTTGGTGACTTAGTCTATTTGAATATATCACCCATGAAGAGAGTAAGGATATTTTGCAAGTAGGGGAAAGTCAGACCCCGGTATATTGGACATTACAAGATCTTGAGTCGTTATGGGAAGGTAGCTTATGTGCTTTAATTGCGTGCAGATTAGGCATCTATATATCCAGCGTTTCATGTTTCCTTGTTAATGATGTGTATCGGTGAACCAGGTGTAATAGTCCCTTTAAAAAGTTCCCTTGGTCAACGTTCTTTAACGGAATCATTCCATTGAGGGAGCCACTTAGGAAGAAGAAGCAGACATGCTTACAAAGTATCCTTATCTTTTCTATGCAGACTATTACTCAATTTAAGGTAAGAGTTTTCATTAGATTATCTATTTTCCCTTCTCAGTTCCAACTATACAATCATCTTCAAGTCTTTGCATGAATTCATGAATCTGTTAAGTCATGTATCATGTTGCTTACTCAGTAATATAATCATATTTTTTGGTACATATGTTCAAAAGTTACGCATGTTTAGTGTGTGATTTTAGTTTCCTTGGTATTCTTAGCTTAAACGGTCTCATTTGAGGAAAAATGTTCCCAATATTAAGATATTGTAATAACCTGCATTAGTATCAGCTCAATTCAGCTCTTAGAGCATGCATAAGAGGCTTAGAACCTGAAATTTTAGCTAAGTGTTGGGGACTTATTTTTATTTTTGACCTCTTCACTTTGATGATTTTTAATGTGAATTTCCCAACCCAAAGAAGTAAGGTTTTTAGTTTATTCATATTCAAGGGTGTAAGGAGCATGTCTCGGGGAAGATTCAGGTTTTTTAGACGAGGTTTGGGCCGTGTTTGGATTACAATTCTAGCATCTCACTGCAATTACAGTGCGTCTCTCCCTATATAGCAATGAGCATGTCATAGCATCACACCAGACCTCCATTTAGTGTTCCTGTTGCGAATTCAAATTCAATAGGGGCAGTCTTATCTTTTCCTTGCACCCTAATCCATAATAACACGAGATTTATCTTTATTTAAGGCATTATTTGCCCACTTTTCCCAAAGTTACTCTCAAATAAACACTAAGATTTAAACTAGTTCATCAAATTAAATCATATCCCCTTAAAAAACCCAAGAGTTTAACCTTTATAATCCAAGAACTTTCAAGAAAGTTTCTCCTTTTTAAGATTTAAGCATTAAAGGTTTGTCTGATGTTCATCCATGGACCTTTTTCACCCATGGAGTCCTGGAATCTATTTTTATGTTTTAATTAATAAGGGTTATCTTCATGAAGTTTTGATAAATTGTTATTATACATGATAATTGCAAGTGTATTTCGTTGAAAGTAGCCCTTACACGTTTGAATGAAGAAAATTCCATGTTAAATCCCCAATTTATGGTTTGAGTTTTATAATGATATTTATCCCACATGTTTTAGTCATTCCCATTCTTAAGTTCCTGAATTTCATGCTTTTGATGAAATTCCTAAATGATTTGAAATTGGAACTATGATTCCCAATTATGTTCTTCAAAGCTTTTAGGTGTCCATATTGTTAATTCTCTTCGGTGCTGGGTTATAAATACCTAAAACTTAGTTTATTACTTAACCTTAATATCTTTCAGAATAGTTTCACATAAGTATGAACATTTTCCATTCAGTCAGTTATCATAATTGGTTATACTTAGATCAGTTTAGTAATAAGTGTCAGTTTAGTTGGGAGTAGGATTTATAGCCAAGTGAATCTAGGGATGGAGCTCACCGAATAGCTAGGTCTAGGTCCTTAGAAGCAGTCCTTAAGTTCTATAACTACGTATCTGGCGTAGGATTATGAGATATCACTCGCCAGTTTAGGACTAAAAATCTCAAAGATGTAACCCACCAATTTAGAAATTGACATTATCTTAAGGGCCACCTGCCAGTTTAGTATTTACTTGTTAGTCTTTTAGGACAGTAGATTAGTGAATCCATACAACCACTTTTAGTACCTGTGGCACAGTACTGACACATTTCAAACTGGGGTTACAAGTTGGAGCCCGATTAGCTAAGATTAGGGCATGTCGGTTTCGATGATACCTCCAATAGTATCAGTCTAGTTTTCAACAAAGAATTCAGATTTAGGTTTGTTTTACCATAGCATACAGATATTAGTTATTCTGTTATCAGTATTTCCATACTTTAGTTTACAGACTATTTCATGTGTTAGGCTTGGTCATGCATTCTCAGATTTTACAGTTTCATGTATCTACATTTAGTCATTCCATGCTACTCATTTAGTTAGTAATTATTTATGTACATGAACCCATGCATATTAGCCTTATCTTATCTCTCACACCAATATATTCAAAGTACTTACTACATACTTTTTTCTTGCGCTAAGATGTTTAATATCATAGGTTCAAACACAAGCTCCTCACCGTGCTTAGGCAAATCATCTTATCTGTACTAGCAGCAGTGGTGAGTCTTCATCCTTTGAGGACGATTTTCTATTATTCAACTATGTTAGTAGATTTTATTGATTTAATCAACCATAGTTATTTGGGGGTTTGTCCCATCAACTCCCTAGCCAGTCAATTTTAGATGCTTTCAAATATTTAGAATGATAGTCAGTCTATCAATTTTTTATCAATTCTTTTAGTATTTTTCAGGACGTTTAGAACTATGATTCAGTGCTGCTTTTATTTCTAAAACCTTATGGCATTATCAAATGATTTTCCACATATGTATTTATTATCATTATATTAGTCAGTGCTCACAGCAGGTACCAGTTCATGGGTTAGCTTATGGTCTTTTGGGACCATAAGCACCTTTGTCGTGACTAAGGGGTAGCCTCGGGTCATGACAGGGTTGTTGTGGGTTGAATGACTATGTCATATCTTAAGTATTTAGTGCAAGATCTAATCTTTTTCCTAGCTTCTTAACTTAGTTTTATTTGGGGATGAATGATCTAAAAGGGAAGATATTGTAATACCCTAAATTTTCAATCCCCAGAACTATAAAAGGATAGACCATTAAATTATCTTTCTGATGGCATAAGTCTCGCCTTAATTCGATAACGTGTCAAAAAGATATGCTAAATTGAGTTAAAAGCTTCAAAACTATCAAGGACAACAACTCTGGTAACGACCCATTACCAGTAGTTGCCACTCTAGTGAGTGTCTCACATTTTTAGACCATTGATAATGAGTTAAGCTCACAACTTGTTATGAGATACAATTGGTCATTTACATAGACCTGTCACCACACCTGTAAGAAGTCCATAAATTAAGTCTCATATCATGACTACTGCTAACGACTCATGATCAGACCTAGAGAGTCACTAGGGGAGTGTCGTTATCACAAATAAAATGACCCAAGACACCCGGACTTTAGGTCACAAAGTAGACTATGACTCGTGATTAGTCGTAATGAGTCATTGCATGAGTTGTAATGACTAGAACCAAAAATTTTGTAGGATTTTAAAAGGGGATTTTTAGAATTCTGGGTATATAAGTGAGAAAGACTTACACACTAGTGACACGTTTTAAAGCCGTGTGGGCCTGGGCCCATAGCAGACAATATCATTAGTGAATTGGGTGGAGACAGGGGTATCTCGGGGCTGTGTGGTTTGGGATGCCCGTCGCGGCCAGGGCCTCAGTCTGGGTCGTGACATATATTCTGCTACATCAGATATTTCCTAATACTAAATGGACTTTGATCCGGTGCTCTGAATTCATTCAAAAACCCATACCTTCAAAAGAACTATCATACCATACACAATTAAAAATTTCTAACTTAATTGAACAATCAAATGTTCTTCTAGTAATTTTTGGATTAAATGTGGCTTCTAAACCTCATTCATTTTCACCAAATCAGCTCAAAAGCCAACAATACGTCTGAAAGCCTCGAGACCCAAACCAAGTATCTCTCTTACATAAAATCAATTTTCTATAGCCAATGGTATTGTCAAAATTGTAATCCAAGGTAGTTTACTAGGAGTTTTGGTTCAAGACCAATTCATTAATAACAAAAGCTGCAAAAAGAAAATTGATCCTAAAGCACAAACGAATTGTCCGATAACCTAATCTATAGCTCCATCATGTTATAAATGACTTATAGGCAATGTGGAAAGGCTCAAAACACCATAAAATGCACAGAAATTGTAAAAATGACTCAAGAATTATAACACTTAATTATCAATATCTTTTTTTAGTCTTTGTAAAATTTGTTTATACACATTTAACCAATTACCATAAATATGCATAACTATTATTTTTTTACTAGTGAATTATAGTAAATAATTTAGAATTATTAATCCTTTATTCATTTAACTACCTTTGTTTCTCGTCAGGTTTGTAATGTTTCTTAGAGAAAATACCCAATTACCCCCTGAACTATACCCAAAAATTCTATGACACACCTCAACTTAAAGGGGATCCTATTAACCCCCTGAACTAATTAAAATTATAATTTTGACACCCTTAGTGCCTATGTGGTTCCTTTGTGACACATAGGGATGGTTGTGCATGAGCTCATGCTAACAGTGAGCCTAAGGGAATGTAAAGTTTTGATGAAGGACATATGAATGTAACATGTAGTGCAAGATGTTCCACACAAGTAAATAAAGAGAAGCTACTAGTTATCACATGTACATCATATTGAAGTTAATACAAGGCTAATAAGGTGTTAAGACAAGAGTGGATATATAGTAAAGCAAAAAATTATTACTAATGCTTATCTATTACAACAACAAGATTTAGGAGATGAAAATGCTACACTTAGAGGTTGAGTTGATCAAGAAGTCCAGCTATAAGAGGAGATAAAGTAAAAGAGTCTTATTTAGTTAAGGAGAGAGAGACTACAGCAACAATGAGTGAAACTACTTAGGAGTTCTATTGAAGATAAAAGAGAATATCAACTAAAGGACTTAGTAAGGATTTGGCTTAAATATAACATACGACATTCCAAGTTTCACTCATGCACTGAAAAGATAGTCAACAATTAGCAAAATAGTTCACTTACTTAAAGAAGAACCTGGTCCCTTACTTAGCAAGTCATAGACTTTGTAATAGGTATTTTCTTTGAGCTGTAATGAGTTTTTATTCTAGTCTCACTGAATTATATATTGAGTTACGAGTTGTGTCATAAAGTTAAGGAACTTGAAGACTTGGGAACACTTAACTTAGAAAGATTTGTGTTTTTGTAGAAATAGGAGTTAGAAGTTTTCATTCCTAGTTTACAAAAAGTCATGTAATTTGTTGATTGTTGAGGCTCAAGTGAAATAGTGAAGTTGGGGTTAAATCCCAGAGAGGTACAAGCCATTTTTATTTAAACCTTTCATGAGCTGGGTGTTTTCCACGTAAAAATACTGTGTTCATGTTTTACTTCAGTAAACAACGTTAGCTTACTTTTTCAATAGATAGGCAACCAGTGGAGTACAATATTAAAAAAGTAGGGCACGCACTCTAACGAGTGGTATCAAAGTGCGGTTTTCTTAAATAAGGCTAGCACCAAAGAAAAGATCACAATGATGAATTCCACACTTCCTACTAGGAATAGTAAAGTTTAGTCAACTACTAAACTTCAACTCTTTGATAGTTCTCACTTTATCTTGTGGAAGGCTAGGATGGAGATGTTCATCCAAGGTGCGGACTATGAATTATGGGATAGGATTAATTATGGTCCTATTATTCCAATAAAGTTGATTGATGGTGAACCAGTCAAGAAAATAAGAAGTGAATTTACAGTTGATGACTTAGTGGCATTAAAGAAAAATGCAAAAGCTAAGAACATCATAGTCTGTGGATTAGGTCCTGCTAAATACAACATGACGGTACCTCTCAGGTAAGGAAATTATGGATTTCTCTTCTTTTCACTGAGTTTGAGGCATTTAAGATGAAGTAAAATGAATCCCTACAAGAGATGAGTTCAAGTATTATTTCTTTAACAAATGAGCTGATTTCCTCGGAAAAAGTCATCACTGAGGAGGAATAAGTTGAAAAGATACTGTGGGTACTGCCAAAATCAAATTGGAATGTTAAGGTAACTGCAGTTAGTGAGGTAAATAATGATCTCACAGGTATAACACTGGATGAACTTGTAGGGAAGTGAGGACTTATGAAATAAATGCAGTTGGAACCAAAGAACAAGCAGTTCCTGAGAAAATCTTGGCAATGAAGTCTTATGCTAGTGATGATGAATTTGAGCTTGATAAGGAACAAGTTTCCTTCATAACTAATATTTTCAGCAAATTCACTAAAAAGAAGAAGGGAACAGGTAGCAAGAAATTATCAAATGACAATCCAAATGGATGCTAAAAGTGTGGTAAGACTGATAATTAGATCAAAGATTGTCCAGTCTAGGAAATAGAATAGGAAAAGGAAAGGGCTGAAAAGGAACTGAAAGAAAAGGCCAAAAGGAAGGAGGAACATGTAATGATAGCAGCATGGGGATCTAACTCATATGATGATGAAGCTGATAAAATTGCATTCATGCACTTAGAGCTTCAAACTTAGAGGAAAAAGATGATGATTTTGAAGTAAGCATACTTGAACTTAAAGAAAAACTACATTTGTTTTCTAAATCAAAAGATGTTTCTTTGATGAGTGCACTAATTGATGATTTCCAAGTATTAACGTCTGATAGGGATGAGTTGCTCAACAATCTTACAAGCCTTAAATTTGACTCATTTATTTAAAAACTTGTAAAGATATAGTTGACAAGGAAAAATGAATTCTCAAGAAATAGGTTGCAGAACTTGATTCTCCAAATAATGATCTTATGTTTGAAATCCTAAAATTGACGCTCACTAAAAATGGAAAAAAGTCCATGGGTAAAGAAAAAGAAAGTGGTGAACTAGAATTAGGAAGTACAAACAAGAGTGTAGTAATGTTGCTGATAAGATAAACAAACTGAGTCAATAAGTCTCTAAACTAAAACTTGATCTTGAAAGGTCTAATAGGTGGACAAATTCCTCAAGAATTGTTCACAAATTGAGTGAAAGAAGTCACAATGATAAGGCAGGTTTGGGATTCTACAAAGGTGTTCATGATCCTAAAGATTTATGTTATATCTGTGGCAGCCATGTACATCCAACCACTGAATGTCCAGTAGCTGCTAAAAGCAGATCAAACAGTCAAAACCTGCAAAATAAATTTTCTCAGACCAAAAAGAAAAGAACTGGTTCAGGTTAGAGAAATAGATTGCACTACATGTTACCAGCATAGACTAGAAGAAATTTAATTCATCCATTTACTCATAAAATAGGATCCAAGCTTGTCTGGGTTCCTAAGTCTAACAATTGATCTTTTGCAGGAGAAGCTGAAAGGAAGCAAACAACATTTTTACTTTGACAGTGTTTGCTTAAGACACATGACTGGTGATATGAAAACATTTGTTCACTTTCCAAAATAAATGGAGGAAGAGTTTCTTTTGGTGATGGAAAAAAGGAAATCATTACTGGAGTTGAAAAAATTTGCTCATCTGAGTCAAGAGCATTGGAAGATGTCCATGTTGTAGAAGGATTGAAGCACAACTAGTTGAGCATTTCACAACTATGTGATAAAGGTAATAAATTTATTATCACTTCTGCAAGAGTCAAAGTGAAGAGAATGGTGTAAAACCCCATAAAATCCTAAGCTTAATTCAATTCTATAATCTTATCAAGGGGTCCAAGACTTACAAATTTTAGCTAAGTACTAAGACTTAGTGTCATTTTAGCCTACAAAGGTTGGCAATCTTAATTTGTGACCTTTACTTGCATTAAATGCTGATGATTTGGTTGATTCACGATCAGGGAGGTCCATAGGTTTTCGGACAAGTTTTAGATTTTTAGAACATTATTTGAAATGGTTTGAGTGCCCAAAATATAGGGTCGACGTGATCGCAGTGTGGTGCCTCGACCATCGCATCGATGGATGATTTTCCCCATCTTCAGTGAAAATTATAATAAACCAACGCAAACTTGGCGTGATGAGCTGGATATCACATCGATGGCATCGACAAAGAACATCGACCTATGCTTCGGTAACCCAGCTTTCAGTCTTGAAAAGACTGCGTTCTTGGGATATTTAGGTCTTTTTCCCTCGACCCTCATCCCCAAAACCTAAAATTAAACACCCTGTGGAGAAAATATAGTCATTCTTTCACAAAAAATCTTAAGAATAAAACCCTGGAAGATTCAATTTCAAATCAAGAACTCAAAATTTTACCATCAATTTTAACAAATTCCTTAACTAAGGAATGTGAAGTGTTCATCCAAGAGTCCCTTTCACCCTTTCAGTCCAAGAAACTATTTTTAGACTTCAAGTATATAAATTTCATGAATTCTATATTTGGTTTGATAATATCCATGTTTAAGATGATTAATTGGGTTTTAAATCCATGTTTTAGGATCAATTTCATATTGGGTTAATTAATTTATATGTGTTACCATTTGAAATGATGCTAAAGCCTTCAAATGGTGAATTTAATATTGAAATTTTTTTCTCACAGGTTGATTAGTACAATGTGCATAATTTATGCCTTTCAAGTGATTGATCAATTAAGCATGTTAATTAAATAGTAAAGTTTTATCATGTTAGCATCTGTTTAAGTTGATTACATGCAAGTGTTTGTTAAAATACCCCAATGAATGAAGAATGATCAAATTCTTAGTTTACATGGTTCAATTTTATGTCATGTCTCATATTTTGTGCTATTGAGTCCTGGGGGTACTTGTACCCGACTATTTAGCTGATTATTTATATCCATGGCCAGTCATAGTATAGTAACAGTTACGTCACTATCAGTAGTACTCTCAGTCAGCTACATAAATTAGGAAAAACTCAGTAGACTCAGTATCCTTCCAGTCTAGTTCAGCATTCAGTCCAGACCTTAGTAAACTCAGTAATTTAACAAAATTTAGTAGTTTTCAACAGTACATGGAACTCAGTGTACCCAGTTCAGTTCAGTTAAATAGCAATATAAGTAACAACTCAGTCCAGCCTAGTACAAACTAGAAATCAATTCAGTGTCTATTCAGTTAAGAGTAGGATTCAACACTGAGTTAACCTACAGATGGGGACATTCCAGCCAGCAAAGGGTTTGACCCTTAGTAGCAATCCCTGCATTACAAAATTACGTAGACAGCGCAGGTTGAGATATCTTCCTACCAGATATATTGAGGGTTGATATACCTCATTCGAGTTATCCTGCCAACGAGGATTAAAAACAAAGCTTCCAGTCAGAGAAGGTTAACTCAAAGCTTGTCCTTACCCGTGGCATGATATTGACACCATTCTAACTGAGGTTATAGGTTGGACCTCAATCAGTTTAGAGAGGGGCATGTCGATTAGATGATTACTTCCCACAGTCTCAATTCCAGTCTCTATATAAGAATAGAACTCATTTCAGTTCTACATATTCAAGACTATCAAACATAGTCACTCAGCTTATTGCGAAACTCAGTATGGTTCCACAGAATTCAGGACTGTTAGATACAGTCATTCAGATAATTAGTAATACAATATCAGTAAACTCAGATATCAATTATTAGTATTTCGAATCAGTATTCAGTATTATCACGATCTCAATAATTGTCTATGTATTCAAGCATGTAGTCTTATTCAGTCGTACTCATATTATTTAGTTAGTATTGTTCATGCATATGAACCCATGTACTTTAGCCCACCTCACTAAGTATACCAGTACGTTCAAAGTACTGAAACATGTTTTTTGTGTATGATATCTTATATCATAGGTTCAGATGCACAGGCTCGAAAGCACCCTTAGTAGATCAGACTTTTAGTAGTCAGAGTAGTGGTGATTCCTCATATTTCAAGGACATGGCTAATCCAATATTTCAGAATTATTTTTAGTAGTCAGAGTTAGTTAGGGACTTTTCCCATTAACTCCACAGTTCAAACAGTTTAGAGGCTTTCCCGTCCAGGGTATTTTCAAACAATGTTTTAGTTTTTTAGTATTGATGTTTAGTTTTAGTATTATGAAGCCATATTCAATAATAATTATAGTATTGAAACTTATGGAATGTTTCTACCTATTTCCACATATTTGCAGTATTATTATTATTCAATTATTGCAGCAGGTACTAGTCATAGGTTAGCTTGTGGTCCATTGGGATTATGAGCCCCGTGTAGCATTTGGGGCATAGACTAAGGGCGTTACAAACTTGGTATCAGAGCCTAATATTCAACAGTGTCCTAGGAATTCTGAAAGCTGCACCTATTAGGGTCTTATGCATGGGTATATTTCATACCACACTTATTGACAGGAGGCTACGAGATGGTTTAGCAAAAAGTTTCCCTTCTTTCATCGTTCATGTCGTACGGGTCAGCATGATCTCCAATTACACTCTCTTTCTAATCCTAGATTCTCTTCCTTTTACATAATATGCCACCAAAGAAGACTTATGGTAGAGGAACGGGAGAGCAGTTCGCCCCTCAGCCCATCCATCAAAATCCTTTGGCGAGCATGTCTCTGACGAAGAGTTTAGAGAAACTTTTACCACCCTAACTCATTCTTTGGAAGCCCATAATGAATGCCCCTCTTCCATTTCGGCCAACCATAGAGGTCAATACTACTGCTGCCAGAATTTGGGACTCACCCGAATGAACCCTCCATCATTTACCGAGTCTAAGTTAGATAAGGACCCTCAGGAATTTCTTGATCAGGTGCGGAAGGTTACCGATATCATGGGGATGAATGTTTTTTAAAGTGCTAGGTTGGCAGCATATCATTTACAGAATGTGGTTCACTTGTGGTTCAAACAGTGTAAGGTAGAGAGGGCCACAGATGCAGGACCCATAGAATGGGATGAGTTTACAGTTATTTGTCTTGATAGGTTCTTCCTGCTAGAGTTGAGGGAAGCAAAAGTTTTAACATTGATAAACCTGAAGCAAGGCAATATGAGAGTGCAAGAGTATTCTCTTAAGTTTACTAAGTTAGCAAGATATGCCCCGCATGTTGTAGTAGATAGCAGAGCGAATATGAGTAAGTTTGTATATGGGGTATCTAGCAGCATAGTCAAGGAGTGTAGGACCATAATGGTTATTGAGGAGATGGAAATAGCCAGGCTCATGGTCCATCCTCAGCAGATAGAGGAAGCTAATAATATAGAGAAAGATATAGAGAATAAGAGAGCGAGAATAAGTACTTTTAACTTCGTGCAGCCTAAGTAAAAGGGTGGGAATTATTCTCAGTTCCAGCTCCATCCTCAGCTAGTGCTATAGTTCCAAAATTTAGAAATGGCAACAGAGATAAAGCATCAGGATCTAAACCCTAGGGTAGTATTAGGAGCTCTCGAACCAATCCCCTTTGTAAGAAGTATGATAGAAACTACCAGGTATCTATATAGCTGGCAGTGATGTGTGTTTTGAATGTGGCAAGACAGGCTACCGAGTCAGATAGTGTCCTCAGGTGGGTTTGCAGATTCAACATACCCGTCCTCTAGCTCAGTCCAGTCGCCCAAATCAGCACCCAAATAGGCTCTTTTCTCTTTAGTCCTGACAGGATCAGGAAAGTTCTCCTGATGTGGTCGCTGGTATGTTACAAGTTTATCATTTGAATATTTATGCTTTACTTGATCCATGAGCTTCCTTGTCCTTTTTTACTCTTTATATAACAGTAGATTTTAGACTGACTTTTGAAATCCTAACAGAGCCCTTCTCAGTCTCTACCCTAATAGGTAAATCTATTATAGCCTGACCGGTATACAGGAACTTTCTGATTATGGTATCTCATAAAGTCACTTCAACAGACTTAGTTGAATTAGAGATGACTGGCTTTGATGTCATTCTCTGCATGGAATGGCTTCATTCCTGCTATGCCTTAGTCAAATATGGAAACATAATTGTTCAATTTCAGTTTTTGAATGAACCCATCTTAGAGTGGAGGGGTAGTGCTTTAGTACTTAGGGGTCAGCTTATTTCTTACCTTCGGGCTAGAAAAATAATAGCTAAGGGATGTGTCTACTATCTTATTCAAGTCCAGGACTCTAGTTTAGAAACCCCTACTCTTGAATCAGTGTCAGTAGCATGACAATTCCTTGATGTATTTCCCGAAGATCTTCCAGGAATTCCTCCCAAAAGGGAAATTGATTTTAGTATCGATCTCCTTCCAGATACTCATCCTTTGTCTATCTTGCCATATAGAATGGTTCCAGTAGAACTCAAAGAATTAAAAGAGCAATTAAAGGATCTCTTAGATAAGGGATGCATCAGACCCAGTGTGTCCCTCTGGGGCGCTCCAGTGTTATTCGTGTGTAAGAACGCCGGTTCCCTCAGAATTTGTATAGATTACCATCCATTAAATAAAGTTACGATTAATAACAAATATCCACTCCCTAGAATCGATGACTTATTTGACCAAATTTAAGGTGCCAATTATTTCTCTAAGATAGACCTCAAATCAGACTTTTATCATCTCAGAGTCAGGGAATGTGACATCTTGAAAATATTTTTCAGAACTTAGTATGGTCACTTTGAATTTTTATTCATTTCCTTTGGTCTTACCAATGCCCTAGCAGCCTTCATGGACTTAATGAACTGTGTGTAAAAATAGTACTTGGACATGTTCATCATAGTCTTCATAGATGACATTTTTGTTTAATCTGAAGTGAACACGATCATCCAGACCATGTCAGAATAGTATTACACACTCTTCGAAACCATCAGTTATTTTCCAAATTCATTAAGTGCAAATTTTGGCTAAGGTTAGTAGCTTTTCTTGGCCATATAATTTCCGGTGATGGCATTAGAGTTGATTCCCAAAAGACCAAAGCTGTGAGAAACTAGCCTAGGCCTATCTCTCCATTAGATATCAGAAGTTTCTTGGCTTTGGCTAGCTATTACCGATGGTTCGTTGAGAACTTTTTGTCTATTGCATCCCCTATGTCCAGATTGACTCAGAAGAATGTCAAATTGCAGTGTTTAGATTCTTGTGAAAAGAGTTTTAAGAAATTGAAGACTCGGCTTAGTACAACTCCAGTTTTGACCCTACCAGATGGTTCAGACAGCTGAGTTGTGTATTGTGATGCCTCCAGAGTTGGCTGGGGTATGTTATGATGTAGAGAGGAAAGGTAATAGCCTATGCCTCTAGTCATATTAATCCCCACAAGCAGAATTACCCTACTCATGATCTTGAGTTAGCTGCTATAGTGTTTTTCTTAATGATTTGGAGGCACTATTTGTATGGTGAGCACATTGATGGGCATTAATCGTCCCCACAGACTAGAAACTATCTCAATATTTTTTGTAACAAGAACCAACCAGATAAGTGTCTGTATGGCGACGTTTTATGCAACCATAGAAGATAACCACCACATTAGAGATACTGTAATGTGATAAGTTGTAGCGATTGTGCTAGCAACTATCATAGATCTACAAGGATGGTTTTGGCTTCTATGGAGACGGTAATTGAACCATCACCATTGACCTAATTTTAAGTAGTGCCTACTCACACTCAAGATGAAATCTTCATGCAAGTCTCAAAATCACCAACCCTTACCCCGAACCACAATCTCCTACCTCCCGCCCCCAACCATCTTCATAAAAAAAATTAAAAGATATTTTTAATTTTTTTTACCACATTCCTTGCCCCAACCCCAACCCCTACCAGCCCCTTCTCATTTATTTTTAAAAAATTCAAACTTCTTTCATACCAACCCCTAGCTGAACCCCCCCCCCCCCAACTCTAACCAACACCACCACCCTTCCCTCAGAAAAAAATATTTTTTAAAAAAATTATTTTTTTCTTACCTGAACCGTATTTCTCTACCCAACCCCAACATATACTACCCCCTAAAAAATTTGTTTTTAATTTATTTTTCAAAATAATTCATTAAATTTTCTTCAACACCCCCCCAATACCTGTACCCCTCCTTAAAAAATTAATTTAAAATTATTTTTTAAAATAAATTTAAAATTATTTTCCTTAACTGCCCTTCTTATCCTCTTCGTTTTCATTGTGTTTTGTTAAATCTATACAAGTACTTTTAGAAAATAATTTTCTACTTCCATAATGAACACTAGAATATAAGTAAGAAACAACATATTTTCTTACAAAATGTTTTTCTTCCATATCGAAAACAACTTAAAAAAATTATTTTTCTAGGTCAAAATTTTTTTTTCAAAACAGTAATTTTTATTCTTTAGCTAAATATAAAAATATATTTCAGAAAAATATTTTTTTATTCACCAATCAAACAGTAGAAAATATTTTCCACTCACTAACCAACCATAAGAACATAAGTAAAAAGCAACTTAGTTTTCGTGAAAATATTTTCTAGGATCATATTTTTCATGAAAAATATTTTCCTTCAGACCAAATACTCCCACAGTGTTGAATATTTTCCTACCCAACAAGCAATATATAATACTCCCACAGTGTTGAATATTTTCCTACCCAACAAGCAATATATAATATATACTAGCTAACCAAACTAAGTCTAATGAGTGAGAAATCAGAACTTACTTCAATACTGAATAATATTCTTAGACTCTCCCGCCAATTTTTTCCCCTGCTAATTTGTGTTTAAACGTTGCCATGCTATTAAATATACAATATTCTTATTAAGACAAAAAAACAATACCCATATTCGTTCTACGAAATTCTGGCCAAAAAATCAAGTCAAATGCAAACCTTAGGATCCAACATTGAAATTAAAACTAACTTAATTACCCTCGTCCAATGGTAATAAACCCATGCACAAAAATTATATGTAGATGGTATTGAGCTCAGACATCAATAGGTGCACAAACTGTACTTTAGTTTGAAGAAAAAAACAAGAATTAAGCAGTCAATTCACTATCTAAAGTTGAGAATCAGATTAGAGAACACAATTGAATATTATGGTGAAGAAGTGGGACATACCAGGTATAGAGTCATCCAACAATGGCCTCAAATATCTTAAAAACCAAGCTTACACCACATAGAATAAAGACTGAAGTACTAGAGAAGAAAGAAGCATATATTTATATTTTAATGACCTCATTAGTAGCTGATTTGAGGCAAAAGCAACACTACTTTGAGGATGAATTTTCTACTACATCGGAAGCCATTAAAGATAACAGCCACAACTAAAGTGGAGGAAATCCCATATTTTGAAATATACCATAGAAAAAAAGCCTACAAATGCATTTTCCAACTCATGTCAGTAACCATCACTAGTGAGGCCAGTCATCCATAAGTTAAAATCCACAAAAGTGGACCAAGATCCACAAAGTGGCTACACCAATAATAGCTACCCCAACATCTTACCCCAAATAGTACATATACTGAACAACACTGGGGACTTATTCTAGATCTGAGTAACAAAAATGAGACACTGTATCCATCTACAAAAGAAATTTTCGACTTAATGAAAAAATGACCAACGAAGGTTGTTTTTGATGAAATATTGATAGAAGGCAACCTTGTCCAAATTTACCAAAAACTATTCTACCTATCTTCCAAAAATGAGTCCAAAGGGATTAGGGACCCAAACGAAAGATCTCCCATTTTAAAAATCCATTTTCAAAAGCAAATGAAACTGATGGAATTCTCATCTAGGACTATTCACTAATAATGTTGTATTTAGTCAAACATCTCAACATTAAAAGCTCTGAAATAGGAAATCTGTCTTAAAATCAAACAAAAGTTTATTGGAGCTAACCCACCCACCCCTGTGAACTATAAAAACTCTATGGAAGATACATTAAGTTTAAAAAATAGGGAAAATATGCAAAAATATTGAAAATGAACTAGAAGGTCATTATAGAAAGTAACTCTTATTATGACTTGGAACTAATTTGAAAGGCCTAAAGACATTTGAACAATACAATATAGAAAAATAGTGAAAATCTATCCATTATTGGGATAAAATTAATATCGTACAGTTCTAGCAACATCCCTATGAAATAAATGTTTAACCATTGGACATCTATGGTAGTCATAATGATTTAGGTTTGAAGAACATCATAATTTGATCATTTTGAGATAAGTTATGATCTCACTCCTTAAGACAATTTAAAGAACTAATGTTCATAGAGTATTATCACGACACGAGCTGAGGCCCTAGCCGTGATGCGCATCCCGAATCACAATGGCTCAAGAGACCCCTTAGGATTCTATCATAAGCATAATCCATACATAAATGAAACTGCGGAAGATATAATAAAGTTCAAGGGATACTTATAATACAAAATGTGTCAACAAAGTATGACAATACAATACTCAAATTTTGTCTATGAAGCCTCTACAAAGTACAAATTATCTAGGATAGGAAAAGGCACTCAGACGGACCATAAAATTAACAGAAACTACATAAGAAAAATTTGACTTCCAAAGCAAAGGGAGAGTCACCAGCTCTTAAATTCTAAAAATAATATACCGGGTTGAAGGACTATGGGACTGGGCTTCGAAACCTGATATATAGGGAATCAATACTCAAAGGTACTGGTATGTAGAACAATCTAAAATAATGTACAATCCATGTAAAATAAATAAGGGCATTTAGAAAACACTTTAGTATGATATAAGTACGAACACATGGGTATAATTGAAAACCATCAAAACACATTATTGAAGCTACAATTATATAATTTTATGGGCTATATGGAATCCACCCTTGACTCGGCGTTCGAGCCCTTACACAAAGTGTGCTGTAAGGGATGGAGTCTCTGCTCTCTACTACGCCACAAGGTCATCGCCAGTGTATAACCCCCCTTTTCAAGGCAAAGTAAAACTCGTGTTGGCAAATACTATTTTAGGAAATGAGTTATCTAAACTTGTTCCTTATTCAGGTAATCATCTAACTCTCTTTCAGACTAATTTTAGTCACTTAAAATCATACTTGTCATACAAAAGTTTTTTTCTTATTTAGTTTAGGGCATATCATAACAGAGTATCCTTACACCCATACTTGCAAGTCGTTCATTTCGTACAACATCATATCTACTACCCTTCATATTTCAAAGAATGTTAATGACCACCCAAGAGATTTAACATCATATGGGAGTTCTTATTTCAAAACACATGAAAACTTGTGCAAAAACACTTTTTTTTCAATAATCTAACATACGGTGGTTATCTCTTTCATCAGTTGCATCAAATTCTTTATCATGACACAAAAGCATTTACAAACTAATAAAACGCCCTCGCATTGGATTGTAATGTGATATAAATCCATACTTGATAGTGAAATATTTAAACTTGAGCTTTTAACCATTCATATAAATAACTAAAATACATTAAGACAATGGAATTCATAACTAGAGAGGGAATTCCATATAACATGCTATTACATAAATTCTCAAACTAATAGAACATGTACACATAAAAACATTTGAAATTTAGGGAACAACACAACAAATTCTATAGGATTTCATCATAAAAAGGGATTTTCAATGCATGTTCTTCAAAACTTTTGAAACCTATTGAGTATTCATAATTATGTGCCTTTAAAGCCTGTATAAATAGTAAATTACTACCATAAGGTTTATTATAGTACCACATACCTTTGAATCGATGACAACGTTGCAAAAGTTAGCCCTTGAAGATTAATTTCTCAAAACGTAGGTTATTTTTACCCTCTTTCATATGGAATGATAGTTGAGAATTTACAGAGGAAATATAATATTTATAAGGCCTTAATTTCATCCAAAGAGGGTTAGGAATGGTTATGGGATGATAAAAGACCTTTATGACCTTAAAATAAATAAAATGGAACACTTTTTGATGCCCTAAAGAGGCTTTGCATCTCATTGCCAATGCAAAGCTTAGGTTTGTGTCGCATGGTCAAAGTCTAGCTGAGAAAGTATGCTTAGGTTATTACTTTGAGGCACGAGGCCATCGCACACCCTAGACAGTGCCTTATTCAAATAATCATAACTTTTGACTCTGGACACGGAATGATAAACGGTTGGTGGAGTTGGAAAGAAGAATCAAAGGGCTTTAATTTATATATAGTAGGACACATAAATTTTTGTATCCATGCATAATTGGTCATTATAAGTTGACCAAATTAAAATTGACAACTAAAGGTCAATTGATTGGAAAGTGCCCCACTTAACTTTTTAGCTAGGGGATATTTGGGACTTATATTCCTCTCCAAAGATGTTACCATGCTAAGGAAATAGTATTCACACTTACTTATAACTAAAGACATTGTATTCGAGTCTATATACATTGAAATGACGGTTCAACTTTAGTCCAAAAAAGTGGGGTGTTACATTATCTCCCCCTTGGAATCATTCATCCTCAAATGATGGGTAGGAACTTCTTGAAGCTCTAAAAGTATAGAATAAAGAGAGTAACCTCCCATTTGATAGTTTTTTCCTTAATAAAATATACAATGGCATCAAAAAAGCTTAATGATAACCCCTAGTGAATCATGTAAGCACGAAGTATGAGATAATGGTCATTTACATAGAGATGATCTTGCACATGACTTCTATAGATCATAATCATTATAACATAAGGCAATACTTTATTTGTTGATCATAGGTATTGATTTGTATTGATACACGACATGAAATAAGGTTTTGCAGGAGATCGAAATAGGAGCATTATCTATCTTACAAGATACAATGAATGAACCGTAAACTTAGACACACTATTTGTGTATGCCCTAAGCAATAAATAACATACTTTTTCATTTCCAACTTACAATTCCCTCATAACATACATAACAACAAGAGTTTGAGTCCCACAACATAGTACTTCCAGGTTGAAGCTTAACCCGAGGTTAAAAGGTGCTAACTTAAGATACGATACTCTATCTCCCATTAAGAATATCACCTCACCTCATCACTATAATCAAGAAACCTAATGTCTTAGTTCAAGAAGTTCTAACCACATAGCACATTGGTTTGTGTTTTCATCTATCACAAAATTAAAGCCTATTTACTACTCCCTCTTCATGGATCTCCCCGCTAAGACAACAAAATTCAATCACTCTACAAAGATTTTTCATCATATATCTCCTTCTGAACTATTTCACATAACAAAATTTAATCTCCTTCTTTCCCCCTTCATCTAGAACTTTAACTCATATAGTCTCTCTGAGAATTTAACACAATAAGAAAATATTTAGTCTCTTATCTAAGACATTATTACGATTACACGATGACCATCATACTAACATATAGAGATTCATTGAGGGACACAAACATAAGCATCAAGAATGGAAATATCACTATTCATTTATAACCTATATTTGTCGATCTTCTCAATATGGGGCATGAGATACCATATGTGAAGCAATATTTATGAAGTACTTCATACATTAGATTTCTAGATCATTACTAGAGATTTGTTCAGATATCAATATAGTACAAAATAAGTTCATAGGTGACCCGACCTGACCTGAGGCCTTTTCATAGTGGGCATTCCAAGTCCGATCGGGACCGGAGACCACCCCTGTTACGTAACTCAACTTCAGCCACCTAACCTAAATTGGCTGAATTTTCAAACATTTAACAAGATAGTGTAACTATCCAAATTACAGACTCTAGGATAGGCCTGTTATCGAGACCAAGCCAATCGAGTTTGATCATCCCATATAACTGTCTAATCATTCCAAGACACACAAAACCATAGATCTAACCATAACCAAATAGGTTCCATTAATGATTAAATATATAATCCCAATATAAAAGAGGATAGAACAACCAATAATATGATCAACAGGTATTATCCCATATACCAATACCAATGCTAAGGCTAATACCAACACTAATCCCATCCAATCAAACCCATAAAAATACCACAAAAGCCTCTTACCAAAAGAATAGAAATATCTATTTGGGACATGACCCCAACCATAGAAAAAACCAATATCCATAAATAATCTAGAGTATAAGATAACATACATAAAATAGAGCCTTCTGAATTGATGGAAGCTCACCACTTTAATCTAATAGTTATTTCCTAATATTAGAATGTTAAATAGAATAAGTAGAATGGTTGGTTCATTAATCATGTGGGGATACAATGCCCGATAATGGGTAAGCGGTAAATGGTAGCACGAACTCAGATTAAGGAAAAAATAATTCTATCTATAAAACCAAGTAAAAAAAATCCATATACACATATATATACATATATATATAACCATACCTTTAAAGGAGATCGGTTTTAGTATGCCAATAAAACCTTTACCTGGACGTAGCTTTGCCATCCTAAATTACCCACGGGTTATATGTGTAAGACCCCACAAAATTCTAAGCTTAATTCAATCTTCAGGCTTGTCAAAGGGTCCCAAACATAGAATATTTTAGCTAAGTACTCATAGTTCGTGTCATTTTCATCTACGAAGGTTGGAAATCATATTTTGCAATCTTTACATCCATTAAATATTGATGTTTAGGTTGATTTATGATCAGAAATGTCCGTAGGTATTTCTGGACAAGTTTTGGAATTTTTAGAGTTTGTTTGAAGCTCCTTTGGAATCCCAAAATAGTGGATCAACACGATCTTGGTACACCATGTCAAATATCGCATTGATTAATAGTTTCTCCTGCTACCAGCATCCAATTCCAATAAATAAATGTGAACATGGCGTGATGTATTGGTTGGTATCAACGCCCCGCATTGACCTGCACATTGGTAGCCCAGATTTCAGTTATTCAAAGACCGCATTCTTTGGGGGTATTTGGATCTTTTTGCCACATCCTTCAGCCCCCAAAACACAAAATTAAGCCCTTTAGAGAGAAAATATACTTACTCATTCTCCAATTAGCTCTAGAACAAAACCTTAGGCGCTCAAATTTCAAATCAAGAACTCTAGATTCAACCATAAACTTTCAGAAATTCTTCAACAAAGGTATGAAAAGTGTTCATCCAAGGGTTCCCTCCACCCTTGGAGTCCAAGAATCTCTTTTGAACTTTGAGTAATTGATTTTAAGATTTCCATAGTTGGAATTAAAGTGTATCCGTGATTTCTCTGTGGATAAATTTCCAAATTCATGATTATATATATATATATCTAATGTGAAATTGATCATTCTATGTGTAGATTCATGTGATTCTATGATAAAATCTTGACTTGTGAAATTAGAGATGAATTACGATGCTCACTTATTGTTCAATAATATGTGCATATACTATGCTCACCAAGTGCTTGATAAATTATTCATGTGAACTATTAAGAGAATTAAATCATATCAAGTTAGTTTATTTGCAAGTTATATCATGCAAGTGTTTGTCAAAATGCCCCAATGAATGAATGATGATCAAGTTCATAGTTTACATATTTCATGTTATGCCATGTCTCTTAATTTATGCTATCGAGTCCTGGGAGTACTTGTACCCGATAATTTAGCTGATTACCTAGATCCATGGTCAGTCATAGAACAGTATAAGTCATGACATGACCAGTAGAACTCTCAGTCAGTAACAGAACTCAAGAAAACTCAGTCAAATCCATATTAGTTCAGTCTAATTCAGTATCCAGTTCAGACCTCAGTAAACTCAGTCAGCTAACAAAATTCAAAATTATTTTGTCAGTCAATGGAACTCAGTGAACTCAAACTAATCTAGTGAAATAGTAATCTCAGTAACCGTGCAGTCTAGACTAGTACAAACTAGAAATTAGTTTAGTGTCTATTCACTTAGGAGTAGGATTCAGCACCGACTTAACCAAGGGATAGTTGAATTCTTGTTTGTAAAGTGTTTGACCCTTAGTAGCAACCCCTGTATTATAAAAATATGTAGCTAGCGTAGGTTGAGGTATCTTCCTGCCAGACATTATGAGGGTTCATACTTCTCATCCGAGTTATGCTGCCAGTGAGGGTTGATGCAAGAGCTTTCTATCAAAGAGGGTTAACTCACAGTTTGTCTCTACCCGTGGCATGGTATTGACACCCTTCCAACTGGAGTTGTAGGTTGGACCCTAAATCAGTTTGAGAAAGGGTATGTCGGTTAGATGATTACCTCCTACAGTCTCAGTTCTAGTCTTAGTCTCAGCATAGAACTCAATTAAGTTCTACAGATTTAGGATTATCAAAAATAGTCACTTAACTCAGTATGGAACTCAGTATGGTTCCACAATATTAAGAACTATTAGATATAGTCACCCAGTTATCAGTTTACAATATCAGCTATCCAGTAAATTAGTTAATCAGTATTCAGACTCAGTGTTCAGTATTGTCACAATATCAGTTACAGTCGATGTGTTCATATATGTAATCTTACTCAGTCATACTTATGTTATTCAGTTATTATTGTGCATACATATGAACTTATGTTTTTTAGTCTACCTCACTGAGCATACAAGTACATTCAAAGTACTGATGCATGCTTTTTATGCTATAATGTCTTATATTATAGATTCCGATACACGAGCTCCAGAGCACCCTTAGTAGACCAAACTTTTAGAATTTAGTGTAGTGGTGAGTCTTCATAGTTCGAGGACATGATTACTATTTATAGTATTTCAGTTTATGTAAGTTGATGGAGTTAGTTGGGGACTTGTCCCATCAACTCCACAGTTGAGATAGTTAGAGGCTTCTTAGACTAGAGTATTTTTGACAATTATTCAAATTTTAGTTTTACCTTTTAGTTTTTGTATTTAATACCACATTCAATATTATTTAGTATTATTTACAGATTGAACCTTATGGCATGTTTCTATCTAATTCCACTTATTATTAAGTATTATTGTTCAATTATTGCAACACATACTAGTCATGGGTTAGTTTGTCATCCTTCAAGATTATGAGCACCTTGTAGCATTCAGAGCACAGACTTGAGGTTTTATAATATGGGTTTAGCTCCCCCAACTTAAAGGTCCCAGTGTGTAAGGCCCCGCGATGAAGGAAGAAGACCATTGGATGACTAGTACATCCTCCAAAGTATAAAGTATGGCATTATACACATGAAGGAAAATCATGTGCATATAGAAAGCTCACGTTGTTGTTGATGCTCTTAGCAAGTTATCCACAGGGATTTTGGCTCATTTAGAGGAAGGAAAGTGGGTATTTGTGAAAGATATTCTCCATTTGGCATATAATAGAGTTCGTCTTTTGGATTTCGAGGATGGTAAGGTGATAGTACAGAAAATAGTTCAGTCATCTCTTGGTGTAGAGATTAAGGAGATGCAAGTGTCAGATTCTATACTGACTAAAATAAAGAGTAATGTGTGTATGTAAAAGGTAATGGTGTTCGAGATTAGTGGTGATGGTACTACATAGTACCAAGGGAAGTTGAGCATTCAATATGTCGATGGTTTGAGACAAAGGATCTTGGATGAGGCACATGAATTATGCTAAGTTGTACATTCGAGATCAACAAAGGTGCATCATGATATTAAGGAGATATATTGGTGGAATGACATAAAAATAGACGTAGTTGATTTTGTGGCCAAGTGCTTAGTGTGTCAATAAGTTTTAGTTGAGCACTAGGACCTTGTGGGATATATCAAGATATTATTCTTCCCAAATGTAAATGGAAGGTAATATATATGGATTTTGTTAATGGTATTCATCGGTCTCAGAATCAATATGATCCAATTTGGGTCATCGTGGATATGATGTCAAAGTCTGCTTATCCAATTTAGAAGATAGTAAAGTTGCATGAGATACTAATTTTGATTATCTCTAATCATGGTATGCAATTTTCATCTCATTTACTGCAAGCATTTTAGAAGGGATTGGGTACTAAGGTATGCCTGAGTAGTGTTTTCATCCTCAGATGGATGGGCAAGCAGAAAGGAATATTCAGACATTAGAGAATATTCTTTGGTCATGTGTGCTTTATTATGTGGTAGTTAGGTGGAGCATCTACCTTTGGTAGATTTTGCTTACAATAATTGCTATCATCCTAGTATTGGTATGGCCCCTTTAGAGGAATTGTATTGTAGGAGGTTTAGATCTTCTATTGGTTAGTTCGAGCTAGGTGAGGTGGATATGTTAGGTCTATATTTTGTTTATCATGCTATGGAAAAAATGTGATGGTTATTCTAGATAGGGTTAAGGCTGCCCAAAGTCTCCAAAAGTCCTATACGAGTGTAAGGTGTAATGACTTAGAGTTTGAGGTTGGGGATAAGGTGTTCCTCAAGGTATTTCTATGAAGGGAGTGATGTAGTTCAGCATAAATGGGAAGCTCAGTCCCTATTATATTAGTCTTTATATGGTTTTGCGAAAAGTTAGTAATGTTTCATTGGAGGGGTTGGGTATCTCATACTCTCTATCTTATGAAAAGGTCCCTGTTGAGATCTTTGATAGGTAGGTTCATTGATTGCGAACCAAGGACACGACTTCGGTTAAGGTTCTGTGGTGGAACCATAAGGTGGACAAAGCTACATGGGAAGTAGAGGATAACATGAAGTCCATGTATTCACATCTATTTTTTGCTCCTAGGATTCATGCAGAAGGTATGTGTTTTCAGCACATCATTATTTTTAGTATTTGTTAAAGCAATGATTAATGACTCATGCGTGTGATTACCCCTTCCTTATCCGTCATTCAAGGATAAATGCTCTTAGTGGGGGAGACTGGATCACCTTGGTTTCTGTATGTTAGAAAACTTCCTTGATTTCTTATTTCTGGGCAATATACAACTTAGTAGAGAGAGTCGTACACTTGGATCCGAGTGGATGGTCAAGTAGTATGTTAACCAGTGTTGGTTCGTTGGACGGATTTAGTTAATGGAATGGGTATGACTTTGTACCGAGTAGTACTAGTGGATATGGGTCATTTGGTTCCTTTACTTAACCTTAGACTTGGTAACTTAAGTTGGAACTGAGTACGAGTGGATCAATAGGAGGTGTAAGCTACGGTACGAGTCTTACCCGGGACTCGTATGGTGGTTAGTGTTCAAACCTCCAGATTCTATTTTGCATGAGGTACACTTTATGGGTAATATATGTACATTTGATACAACTTGGGTTTGGGTTTGTCTTACCTTAGACAGTGTTAGGTCCAAGAGGGAAAGCCTAGGGTACGAGAGGTGGGTACCCCTCGCACAAGATGTGTACGACTCGTAAGGGTCAACCATTCCCTATGATGGGAATTTAATACAATTTAAGTGGGGGTAATCTGGACCTTTCTTCTCTTATTATAATAAGGTACCACGACTTATATTTCCATTGGAAGGTTATTTCCCTATTATTCTACTGTAAAACAATTGTAAAACTCTCTTAAAATCCTCTTTAGAGTTCTTGGGCAAAGGAAATTATGGTTTTATCTTAAGGAGTAAATTAGGGCTTATCTTGGTAATTTCTCTCCATCATCATCTTGTTTAAGGCATGTTCTGTTCCCACATTGTTAGTTCCAACTAATGGCATAGTTTTATACAATGTTTTTATGATTTGAATGTTGTATGTTTTTGGGTTTTCAAATATGATTTGGGGGGTTTGGTTATAAAAACATGGTTATGGTTTTTCCATATTTTAATTACGCTTTTATTTACATTATTGGTAGTTTTTGATGATTGGTTGCATAAGAATGATTCTTTTGTAAAAAACTTTTGTTTTTGAAATACTATGCTCCCAATGTGTTTGATAAAATGGCTATACAAATGTTTTTACTATAATATTAGTTTTTCAATGTAACTTATGCATGATTAAAACTTGGTAGTGGAAGCCCAAATGGTATTTGTAGCACCCCGCAATTTTTTGGGATAGCCCTTGTACGTATAGACCAGAATCTAATGATTCCTTGTTAATATATGTATGATGATCAATTATCAAGTGTGGGAATACCTTTTTATATGAATTGATGTCACAAATATCTCCTAACTCAAAGACGAGTTGAGAACGTTTCTATCGATTAAGTTTTAGTGTATGTCTCAACTTGGGTAAACTTTTATCAACAATCACTTCTCGTATATAACAAGTTAGATATCTTACTATATACCAAATGATAGATCTTTGAGTCCTTTTTTAAATTCATCTGGTTTCACCTTAATCCTATGTCATAGTAGAAAGTTATGCTCATTTTACTTCAAAGTATCTGCCTGTCCACTAAGTAACGACTACGCTGATAAGCCATTACTTAGGTGAGGACTAAGATGATGAGCCGTAAACTTAGTGATGAACCATCAGCTCTAGTCGTCAGCCTAGGACATTAAGGGGGATTCAAGCCTGAAAGTGAAGACTTAGGTGATGAGCCGTCACCTAACTTATGGGCCGTCAATCTTAGTCATCAATTGAAGATTTCTGCAATTTTCTTTTGTTTCTTTAGGGGTATTTTGGTATTTTCCTCACCGCAAAATCCACCCCCATGACTTAAATCACGTATTAAACCCTATTAAATAATAATATATTAGTTTCTCATCACTCATAATCCCCTCTACTATCAAGAACGAGGAGAAATTAGGGTTTCATTCAAGGCAAGAATTCAAGCCTTTCAATCCAAGATTTCCTAAGAAAAGTGTCAAGATTAGCGTTCAATTCTTCAGTGAAGTAATCTATGCTACGTGGAGTTTTCCTAGACTACATGGTATTGGTTGAATTGCTTTGATTAAATTTTTAAGGTTGCGAAATCATGTATTTATAAAGGATTTTGAATTTACATTAACAAATATACATTTTGAACGCTTTTTGATACTAATGTTTTGGTCTTGTGGCATTACCTTGAACATGAACTTTTACTAGTGTATATATATACACGTGTTTTATAGTTTTAAATATGAATTGAGAGCATGAATAAAGAGTTTCCCTCTGTCATTGTGTTATTTCTTTATTTACAAGGTATGGGTTACTCAATTGCATATCTTAAAGCATGAACCAAGAGTTTTACTATCATTTATGAAGTTGATTTTTTTTGTGAATCAAAGAGAGGTATATTTATTATTTTGTATAGGCTATATATATGTGATAACTGAAATAATTGCATCATTGTCATGAGAAATTAACCACCACATGTCGATGAATTGAAAGAGAGAATCTTTGCATATGTTTTTATATACGTTAAAATAAAAATCCTCTTGTATTGTTTGAATGATTTGATGGTCCAAATATTATGTTTTTAATGAAAGGATTTTAATATGATATTTTATGGCTTAGAGATATGACTTGAAAGTCCTCGTATAACGATACCAAAATAGATGAATACCATAATAGATTAAGATTTTTATTTCTTAGAATGCATTTGAGTGTAAGGGATTATTTCTTGAAATCATGTTTTGTCGATACAGGCTTATTATGTCACAAAGAGGGACCTGATGCTGGCCTAATGCCCCTTGGCATATTAGAGGTAGAGACTCGAGCCCTTGTGGCAAACTTGGGTTTGGGGATTGGCCACCTAGTCAATGGAGGACTCAATATAAATCCGTGGGGTCGTAGACTTGTTGGTTTTACTACCTAGATCAGAAGTAAGACAAAGATGTTGAGTTGAGATTTTACAGAAACACTAGGAAAAACCTATTGATTATGCCCATGAATTATCAAATGTGTTATGAATGACACATTTTTCATGAAATTCTCTGTTTCACTTTATATACGAGTGTTTTATTTTGGAATACTCTGCATACCAGTACATATGTATTGACCCCCTATATTTCAGGATCTGAGGCACAACCCTAGGTCCCATTCAGCAGTAGCCTTATGTGTGTATGAAGCTGCAGTTGGTGAGACTTCTCCATTCCAAAAGGTCTAGTTATTATACTTTGTTATCTCATATTGTGTTTATGGTCTGACTGGGGTCCTTGTCCTTATTTTAGAAAAGATGTTGGTTTTGATGTATTAGAGATTTCGCAGACTGATGTCAGACGTTGTTATAGGTTTATGAATTCAATTCCAGCTAATTCAATTTAATTATGATATTGTGTAACTCCCTGAATCTGGTACTTGGAATGTTACACGGTGCTCATGACCCCGAAGGACAACAAGCTAACCCATGACTAATATCTATACCTGTATACTGCAAAATATACTTTATAATGCGGAACATGAACTAAATGGAGATAAGGTTCAAATTATAACATAACTGATAAAATATAACATCTTGTTGGGGTATGAAATACCCCAAAAAAATTGAAATAACTGTCTGAACATAATAGTCTGAAAAGCCTCTAACTAACTGAACTTTCTGAATAAGGAGTTGATGGGAAATGTCCCCAACTAACTCCAACTAATAAATTAATTAATGAGATAATAAAGTAATAATCATTTCCTTAAAAGATGAGGACTTACTACTAACTCTGACTGATAAGACTGGAATCTACTGATGTGCTAGAGCTCGTGTCTCAAAACCTATAGTATAAGACACCATAGGGCAAATGTGTTAGTACTTTAAATATACGGGTATGCATGTGAGATAGGATGAATGCAGGGGGTTCATATGCATAAATAATATAGACTAACTGACTAATATGAACGTGAGAATGCATGTATGCAAACATAGTAACTATATCTGAAATCGTGATAACATGAGTTTACTAATAACTATAATGACTAATAACTGAGTTATGATAACTGACCACATGAGTGACTATATATGACAATCCTAAATCTGATGGTACTAGCTGACTTCCATACTATATCAGACTTAACTGCATCTGATAGTCCTGAATTCTGTATCATGAAATTATGGGAAGTAGTCATCTAACCGACATGCCCAAAATGATGCATTTTAGCTGAATTAGGGTCCAATCTATGCCCTGATTGGAAGGGTCTCAATACCACGCAACTGATAAGGACAACATGCGAGTGACCCTCAACTAGTAGGTTACTCTAATAAGAATGGTGGGAACCCTTAACTAGCAGGTTAAGCCACCTCATCTAACCTCAACTGCAGGTATGATGTCTCAACCTTTGCTGGTTACATAGTTTTGGAATGCCAGTGTTGCTTCTAAGAATCACACTCTCTACTGGAAGGTGAGTTCCAATCCTTGGGTTTACTCGGTGTTAATTTCAACTCCCATCTGAATAGACACTCAACATAATTAACTGATCTAAACATAGACTGAGTTTACTGAATTCCATTAACTGATGGAATACTACTGATATCTAAAAACTGACTGAGTTCGTGATATTACTGAGGTTACTGAATTACTAAGATTTTATAAGTCATATGACTAACTAAATTCTATGGATCATAGATTGACTGAGGATATCATGAAAATATGACACTGGCTCTAGGCATACAACTAAATTGTCGGGTACAAGTACCCCCAAGACTCGATGGAAAGAAACTGACAAAGAATGACTTTCTTGAATACATCACCAACATCGCAAGATATAATTCATTTATTGATGCAATTCATCAAACATGTGATATGCATAATCTTATACATAAATGGGGATTTCATAAGATCATACTAGTTTTGTATTTTTTTTCCTTTACATAGGCATTTAATCAAACACATGGTAGGCATAGTATTTGTAGACAACATTATATAACAAATAAACATCCTGATTCAACTCTAATTTCATCATCCATGGGTTTAATCATAGATCCACATGAATATACCTTTATACTAATCAATTTCACATAAAGTTTATCACCCAACATGGATTAGAAATCAGTTGGTCATTATCAACACGAACAAAAGTAACCCAACATGAAATTCATAAAAAAATCCATACAATTGAACTTTGAAAAGAGATTCTTGGGCTCCATGGATGAAAGGCGTACTTGAATGAACACTATTCATACCTTTCAATGAGATTCTTGAAGTTCTTAAACTTGAAAGATTGGAATCTCTTAGTTCTTGAGGAAGATTTGGATTTTGTTCTTGGGGATTAATCTTAGAGAAAAAACCCTAATTTTGTTATTGTAGATAGATAATGAATTTATGAGCTTTGGTCGGATATATCTAGGTATATTAATGGGTGGTAAAATACCAAAAAAGCCCTATTAAAAATTTCTTTAATATAACTGAACGGAACATGCAAAGGTGGGTGCGACGGTTCATCGCTGCATTGACGGTCTGTCGGACCGACCTTTGCATTGGGACCAGAACTAGAACTTATTGCCTTATATGATGGTGGGGTATGATGGTCCATTGCTGTGTCAACGATTCATCCATCCTGACCGTCGTTTCTAGGCAGAATAGGGCCTCACTGTTTCCCTTGCGACGGCCTGAGCGATGATCCTTCGCTAGTCTGACAGTCTTTCAGCTTGGGCCATCGATCCAGGGCAGAAGGTAGTCACACTGCCTCACTGCGATGGTCGTGGGAAATGGTTCGTCGGCCTTATCATCGCACCTGGGCAGTTTTACTGCCTTCTGTATTTTGTCCATAACTTTCTCTTTCGAAGTCGGATTTTGATGAAATTGGTATTTATGGAAAGCTTATTCAATTTTGCATATGACAAAAAGTTAAAATCTTAAAAATACCATGCATAAAAAAGTGGATTAATCTTTCAAAGAAAGCTTCTAACATTCTTGATATAATTTCAATCTAGGAAAAAGTACTGGGTATTACATATTGACTATTATTCCATATTGTTTTATACTTTTACATTTTCCTCTATATTATATGAATGTGTGTATGATTTCCATATAGATAAGGGCGCTCGCGCATTTATGGTACAGGCGGGCGTCGGCTCGGGTTATGACAATGTTTATATCATAGCAAGGTTCATGGTCATAGGGTGTCTGTGAAATTGAGTCAAGTATAGTCCTGTTTATGGATGTGTATTACGCCATAATTATAAGCAGAAGGCTACATGGAGTTTAGGAATATTTTTCTTTCTTTATGTGCTAGTTCGTGCTATAGAGCCTGAATGTTTATCTTCCATACTGTATTTTATGCTATAGTATCTTCTGGATGAAAGTTATCACAATTCTTTAGTTACTCTAATATTATTAGCTACGTATCATTGTCGAGATGGTTCAAGTGTAGAAGCTTAAAATCTATATGATGTGGTCCTTTCTAATTAAGTCATAAAAAATTTTGAAATTGTGCAAGGACATAAGAGGATTCCGTTAGTTCTTCAATGTGTATTGATTCGAATGTATACCTTTATCTTGATGAAATCGTGCTTTTCAGCCTTATGTATGAAGTGTATCTGGTTTCTTCTCAAAAGCCCTTGTTGCAGTTGTCATGCTTAAGGGTAATGATGTATGGCAGAATGTTTGAACATTATTTTCACCCTAGTAGTAGTATATGTTAAAGTCTCATGACCTATTGGTAGTGAGATGGTCCAGAAGTTGGTGACATGAAGTCATAAGGTTAGAGGTGAGAGTGAGGGTGACTTTTGTGTAAATAAGTAATTTTAGTTGTATAACCCTTTGATTGAGTGGTGGTTTTTCTTTTTATGGTAATTGGTTAATGTTATAGTAAAGGCTATATATTGTAAAGGCTATATATATGTGATAATTGAAAGAATTGGATGATTTTCTTGAGAAATTAACCACCACATGTCTATGAATTTAAAGAGAAAATCTTTGCATAAGTTTTCATGTATGTTCATATACAAATCCTCTTGTACTACTTGAATGGTTTGGTGATCCAAACATTATGTTTTGAATGAAATGATTTTAACATGATATTTTATGACTTAGATATATGACCTACAAGTCTTAGTATGTCGATACTAAAATAGATGATTTCCATAACAGAGTAAGATTTTCAGATTTTGATTTCATAGAGTGCATGTTTTAAAGAGTTAAATATGGGCTTAAAGAGAGTTAGGTGGTTACCCGAAGAAGGTATTTGAGTGTAAGGGATCATTTCTTGAAATTGTGCTTTGCCAATATGGGTTTATTATGTCCCCAAGAGGGATCATACGCTGGCCTAGTGCCCCTTGGCGTATTAAAGATAAAGACTCCAAACCTTGAGATAAATTTGGGTTGGGGCTTTGACACCGAGTCTTGGGCGTACCCCGCATAGCCCGTGGGGCGTAGACTTGAAAGGTATACCACCTAGCTCAAAAGTAAGACAAAGATGTAGAGATTTTACAGAAACGTTTTAGAAAGCCAATTGATTATGCCCTTGAATTTTCCAATGTGTTATGAATAACATATTTTTCATGAAATGCTCTCTCTTAGTTTATATACCACTGTTTTATATTGGAATACTCTGCGTATCAGTAAATATGTATTGACCCCATATATTTCAGGATCTAAGGCACAACCCTAGGGTCCTATTCAGTAGTAGGCTTGTATGTGTCAGAAGTTGCAGTTGGTGACCCTTCTCTATTCCGGAAGGCCTAGTTATTATACTTTGTTATCTCATTAATTTTTATGGTCATACATGGGGACTTTTCCCTGTTTTAGACAAGATGTTAGTTTTTATGTATTAGAGATTTCACAGACTGATGTTAGACATTGTTAGACATTTATGGATTCCATTCTAGATTGTTATATTGAATTATGATATTGCCTATGATTCCGTATTGTTTTATATTTCAGCATTTTCCTTCATATTATATGAATGTGTATGATGCCAGATAAAGAAGGGTGCTCAGGCCTTCACGATACAGGATGCCCATCGCGATTAGGTCCTTCGTTCGGGTTATGACTGTATGAATTGTTATGACAATACAATGCCTCATAAGGGACCATACCAATACTAGAATTATAGCTATTGTTGTAAGCAAACTCTACCAAAGGTAGATGCTCAACCTAACTACCACATAATCAACCACACTTCCCCGAAGCATATTCTCCAATGTCGTTATAGTCCTTTCTCCTTGCCCATCCATCTAAGGATGAAAAACAGTACTCAGACAAACGTTAGTACCCAATCCCTTCTAAAATGACCACAAAAAATGAGGTGAAAACTGAATACCATGATTAGAGATAATCAAAACAGGTACCACATGCAGCTTCACAATCTCCTAAAGATAAAACTTCGCATAATCCTCCGCCGAAAAGGTTGTCCTCACTGGCAAAGAGTGAGCAGACTTTGACATCATATGCACAATGACCCAAATCGGATAATATTGATTCCGAGATCAATGAATACCATTAATGGAATCCATATTTATTACCTTCCATTTCCATTTGAGAAGAATAATCTCTTGATACATCCCATATGGTCTCAGTTCTCAACAATAACTTCTTGACACACTAAGCACTTGGCCACAAAATCAACCACGTCCATTTTTATGCCATTCCACCCATACATCTCCTTGATCTCATGATGTAGCTTTGTCAATCCAGGATGTACAACTTAGCGCAATTCATGTGACTCATCCAAGATAATTTGTCACAACCCATCGACATATGGAACGCTTAACCTCCCTTGGTACCGTAAAATACCATCACCACTAATTTCAAACACCACTACCTTCTGCATACCCAAATAACTTTTGATTTTAATCAAGATAGGATCTAACACTTGCTTCTCCTTAATCTCTTCACCAAGAGACAACCGCACCACGTCCTGTACCATCTCCCTACCATCCTTAAAATCTAAAAGGTGAACTCCATGATTTGTCAAATAGAGAATATCATTCACAAATACCCACTTTTCTTCCTCTAAATGAGCCAAACTCTCCATGGATAACTTGGTAAGAGCATCAGCAACCACGTTAATCTTACTTGTGTTATAGTGAAGACGCATGTAATAGTCTTTGAGATGATCAAAACATATCCTTTGCTTGAGATTTTGTTCCTTCTAAGTGAACACATATTGTAGACTCTTATGATTAGAATAGATTTCTCCGTGCACCCCATAAAAATAATGCCGCCAAATATTCAAAGAAATAACCACCGCTAATAGGTCCAAATCATGAGTAGGATAATTCATATCATGCACCTTCAACTTCCTAGAGGAATAGATAATCACCTTCCCATGCTATATCAAATCCTAACGAAGTCCTACCCTAGATGCATCACAATAAACCACAAGCCCCTCACTGCCCTCAGAGAATGTCAAGACCAGAGCTGAAGTTAGCTTGTCTTTCAACTTCTCAAAACTTCCCTCACAAGCATCCGACCAAGAAAATTTTATCTTTTTCTAGGTCAACTTAGTCAAAGGAGCTGCTATCCTTGAAAAGCTCTCCACAGACCGTTGATAATACACAGCCAAACCCAAGAAGCTCCAAATAAAAGTTGGAGACATGGGTTTAGGAAACCTTTAAACCACAAAAATGTTTTATGGATCCACCATGATTCCCTTGCAAGAAATAACATGACCAAGAAAAGGAATAATGTTCAACCAAAACGCACACTTGGAGAACTTGGCATACAACTGTTTTTCCTTCAAGGTTGCAATACCACACAGAGGTGATTAACATGATCTACCTCGCTTTCGGAATAAACCAAAATGTCATCAATAAACACAATGATGAAGAGATCTAAGAACTACATCAAAACCCAGTTCATCAAGCCCATTAGTGCCACCAGGCCATTAATAACCAAATGACATCACAGATAATTCAAGGTGCCCATACCGAGTACAAACGGCTTCCTTAGGGATATCTTCCTCCCTAATCATAAGCTGGGTACCAAAGATCTATCTTAGGAAAGAACTTGGCATATTGCAATTGATCAAATAAGTCATCTACCCTTAGAAAAGGATACTTATTCTTGATTGTTACCTTATTCCACTGTTGATAGTTAATGCATTTCTGAAGGGAACCATTCTTCTTGCACATGAACAATAATATTTTACCCCATGGGGATACACTAGGACAAATAAACCCTTATCCAGAGCATCTTTAAGTTACTCTTGAGTTCTCTCAACTCAACTAGAGCCATTCAGTAAGGATGAACAAGTATTTCATGAGTGTACGAAACCAAAACAATACCAAACTCTATTTACCTATCCGGAGGAACACTAGGAACGTCATTAGGAAAGACCTCAAGAAACTTATTTACCACCAAAACCGAATGAATAGAAGGACCTTTTAATATTGAATTTTTAACTGAGACCAAGTGTTAAATACAACCTTTTGAGATTAACATTCAATCTCTAAGATAAGAAATAAACCTCCTTTAGGAGCTAGGGAACCACACTCCTACACTATAACCGATTCACCAAGGAACCTAAAGACAACCTTATGGGTCTGACAATACAAGGAAGTGAAATAATAAATTGCAAATCCATCCCCAAAATAACAACAAAATCCACCATATCAAGTGTAAACAAATCCACAAAAGTCCGCCTATCCTCAACTGATACCACACACCCGCTATAGACTCTCTTAGCAATAATCGAGTCACCTATTGGGGTAGAAACAAAAAAAGTATCTGAAATAACCTTAGGATCAAAACAAATACTTACAGCCACATATGGGGTCTCATAAGTAAAAGTGGACGCCTGATCAAACAAATAATACACATCACGAGAAAAGAATTGTAACGTACCAGTAACAACATTAGGTGATTCCTTATTTTCCTATAGGGATACAAAAGCATAAAACCTATTACAGCCAGTACCGGTACAGAAGCAAGAGCAAACATCGAAGCCGCACCATTAGGCGTAGGAGTAGAAGATGGAGAAACCAAAGATTTGACCTCTCCTGAAGCTCTTTTACCAACAAGATAATTCTTGAGTATATAGCTTGGCTAGCCATATTTAAAACACTTGTCCCTTAATTTATCACAATAACCCCAATAAATATGACCACAGAAAATGACAAAGAGGGTATGAAGAAGCAGACTGACCACCACACTCCTAAGATTGGGCACCCTATGCCTCAAAATTATCACCACCTTACTGATGCATATCACCCGACTGCCTCGAGTACGGAGTGCTAGCAGTAGATAAGGAACCAGAACTCCCACAATTATTTTTTAACTATTTGCCTCGACTTCGACCACCTTATGACTGAGCACCTCCCTGGTTCAAAAACCTACTCCTGTTACAATGCCTATCTCCGAACTCCACCCATTTTATCTTCTCATTCTCCACCTTTTCATGTGGACAACTAACCTCAAAATGTCGATATCCTTGACCAATAAAGAAGTATTACTTTCCAATATCAAATCCCAATATCCAAAATCAAACTTTCTCATTCTCTCTCATATGTCATCAACCAAATCAGGAGCATACGTTGATAGCTGATGAAATTTAAAGGCATATTCCTTGACAGACATTCTCCCTTTTTTAATATTGACAAACTTCTCTATCTTCGATTCTCTTAGATCGTCAAAAAAACAATCAAGAAACGCACCAAAAAAAGCATCCCATATGGACTCCTCCTCCACATCACCTATATCCCTATGTCACTCTTCGTACCATTGGTACAAACCATCCTTGATCTTGTAAGTTGTAAAGTTTATGACTTTAACTTTAGTATCCTTCATCACTCTGAATATCTTCTCTATTTTTTCCAAGAACCATAAGGTTCCTACTCTACCTTCACACCAGTAATAGTAGGAGGATTTAGTTGCATAAACTAGCTAACCATTGTGTCATTAGTGAACAACCCACCAAATGCATCCCTCTCAACCTTCCCTCTTAATCTGAGTAGCAACTCATTAAGCAATAGAATAAATATACTGGTAAAATTGCATATTAGTAACCTCACCCTAAGGAGGACTAGTAGAAACTTCAGGAACTCTAAGACTATCAGGGATAGGACCCTGAGATTGAAGACGAACTCCATATGTAGGACGTACCCCATTGACATTTTCCCCATATAGGACTGAAAAGTATCTTTGAGTTCCATATCATTGAGGCATGATCTAAAAAGTGAATAATGACAAATCAGATAAGAATTCTTGGACTTAGATTCCAAGATTGAAAATAGAATACCAAGAAAGTGAAACATTCCTAAATGCCTTGTACCCTTTTTCTTATGATTGTTGAGAACTAAAAACCCTTAAAAGAGACTCTACCAGACACAGATTGTCGCCTCCCAATTTATCATGAACCAAAGTCTTTGATACCAACTTGACCCGACCCGACACGGGGACTTGACATAATGAGCATTCCAAGTCCTACTGAGACCAGAGACCACCTTTGTTACCTAACCCAACCTTCATTCGCTTTCCCTAAGTTGGCTAAATTTAAAAAAATATAACAAGATAGTGTAACTATCAAAATTATAGACTCTGGGATAGGTCTATTATCAAGACAGACCAGCTGAGTCTGACCCTCCCATACCAACCGTCCAATCATACCGAACTAAACCAAACCATAGATCCAACCACAACCAAATCAGTTTTATTAATGATTAAATATATAATACCTAAATAAAAGAGGATGTAACAACCAAGAATATTGTCATTCATATCATCCCCAATACAAATACCTATGTTATGATTGACACCAATACCATTCTCGCCCATTACGAGCCATAGTAGTACCATAAATACCTCTAACCAAAAGAATATAAATATCTAATTAGGACATGCCCCCAAGCATATCCAAATCCAATATCCACTAATAATCCAGAATATAAGATAACATCTATAAAATGGAGCCTTTCAAATAAATAAAAGCTCACCACTTCAATCCAACAGATCTTCCGAAATATCTGAATGTTAAGCAGGAGGATTAGAATGGCAGGTTTCTGCATTTCGTGGGGATAATGCTCAAGAAGATGGGTTAGCAGGTGAATGCTAGCATTAACTTTGGATAAGGAAAAAATAATGTCTTTTATAAAACCAAGTAAAACCTATCCATATAAACACAACCATACATATATATGGTATAACCATGTAGGGAAAGGGTTCTGGGTTTAGCATGCCATTAAAACCTTTAACTGGGCTGTGTAGATTTGTTGTCCTAAAATACCCTTGGGCTATACGGGTTCATCATCCCCTGTTGAAAAGGCTCTACTGCGTGAAGCCGCATAACCAGGGAAGGAAAACCTTTGATGACTACCACATCCCCCAATTTATAAAGTGTGAGATCATGTACACGGTTACTAGGACCAAACCTCACATTGTCAAATATAAGTTTCCATTTTAGATCCCACCCGAGACCTCCACCTTCCACGAATTTCTACATATCTCTCCTTTAGGACTAATGAAAACCATTTTCCAACAAAACCATTATTCTATAATTACTAACCAAGGCTATTAGTAGTGGTATTGTCATACCAAAAATAACATGCAAGCATTTTCCTTAGCCAATCCATAAGGGATTTCCACGTACCCCACATGATATCTAGATAACCTAAACCATGGCCACCAAGGCCTTTCAAATCCATTAAAAACAATTTAAATCATTGAAACCCTTTGGGGTTCTATTACCATGTTTAAAACATCCATAAGTCCCATTCAAAAAGCAATATTATTGTGAAAACATTGTTATATGCATTTTATCAAACACTTTGAGGGTATAGTATTTCCAAAACATAAGTCCATTACCAAAGAAACTTTCCCACGAAACCAATTATCCAAAACCACTATTAATGTGTGTATATATAAGCATAATTAAATGTTGTAAAACCATAACCAAGCTATTATAACCAAAACCCCCAAATTATATTTGAAAACCAAAAAGCATAAAACATTCAAGTCATGAAAAATTGTATAAAACCATGAATTTAGTTGGAACTAAAAATCATGGAAGAGAACATACCTTAAACCAAGAAGATGATGGAGAGAAATCACCAACACAAGCCCCAATTTACTCTTTAAGATGAAACCTTAGCTTCATTTGCCCAAGAACTCTAGAGAGGATTTTAATAGTGCTTTCCTAATGCTTAGAAATAGAATAATAGGGCGAATAACCTTCCAAGGTAAATCTAAGTCATGGCACCTTTATTAGAATAAGTTGGGAAATGTACAAATTACCCTCACTTAAGCTGCATTAAATTTCCATCATAGGCTACAATTAACCCTGACGAGTCGTACCTATCCTGTATGAGTGGTACCCACCTCTCATACCCTAGGCTTTCTCTCTTGGACCTAACACTGTCCAAGGTATGTCACACCCAAAATCAAGTCGTATCCAAGTGTACTACTAGTACCCATAAACTATAATCTTGCCAGAATAGAATCCAGGAGGTTTGAAACTGACCACCATACGATTCCTGGGGATGACTCATATATTGGCTTACGGCTCATGGTGAGCCACTCGTACTCAGATCCAACTTAAGTTATAAATTCTAAGGTTAATTAAAGGAACCAATTAACCTATATCCACCAGTATGACTAGTACCACCAAGTTATACCAATTCCAGTAACCAAATACATCCCACCAACCAACACTTATCAGCATATGAATGGATAATACCACCCAAACCCTAGTGTATAACTCGTTCCCCTAAGTTGTATCTTGCCCAGAAACCATAAACAAGGAAATTTTCTAACGTGTACAAACCAGGGTATTTCAGTAGGGATAAGCTTATAGTGAGAAACATGAGCGTATATATCATGAATATTATAACCTAAGGATAAAATTTATGAAGTCATCTATTGTGACAAGGATTGAAACTTAAAGTTGTTGCTTCTCATTCTTAGAGCTGAGGTAGTTATGAGTTTTCATATTTATTATTACTTTGGGCTAAACTCAACATAAAATGAGTCGGTAACATATAGAAAGCATAATTCCTTGAAACTAAACATTATATGCGACATGGATTTGTACGCCATGAGCATCACAACATAGATCTTGAATACTTGAAAAGTTAGATTACTGAGACACACTACTACTTCTATTTTGAAGGTCAAAACATGGAAATAAGTTTCATAGAGAATTCGAACCTTTGGCATATGCTTGACTTGAATGCATAAGACATTAGTAGAATGTTATCTTAAAATAGAGTAGGAGGAGTTTTCTTGAATAGGAATAGATTTATCATGAATCTTCCTTAAAACATGACACCATGAGAAAATTCAAGAACAATCTTAACTTATTATCGCCCCCTAGATCAATGTCACTATCCTAGACTTGAAGGAAATATCTTCTGATAAAATATACAATCACCTCACTCGACACAATGATGTATCGCCATACACATAAACACTAAATTCCCTATGATAAACTATTCTCTAAAGGCATTGCTTTCTGGGAATGCTAATCTTAACCGCTAGCCTTTATAGCCATTACCCAACAACTCACATTCTTATGAGCATACATATCTTCACTCCCTATCACATAAAATCTAGTCTCCACTACTTAGAATTCTATCCTTATACCTCTAATCACATAAAATACAACTTAATAAAATTTATAAAACTATACCAAAGGTGCATATTGTCTATCTATATTTCCTTAATTCAACTCTGAAGAGCATCGTACAATAAATCCCCAAATTTCTCCATATAAAAAATCCAAGAACGTTAACTAGGTACACATGATGATTATATATATAAAACCTTATCTAACAACATGCTACCTAGGGGTTCAACTTATTATTTTATACTTACGCGACAATTCATTATTTAATCTTTACCTCATATTTTTATGTGTGTGTGTATATATATATCACAATTGTTCACTCATTATTCCATAAGTTGTAAATCTATTCTATTGCACACATAATTTCAAGCCTACTACTTACAACCACAAACCATGCATCATTAATAATAAGCTACTATTCTTACCACCACTAGTGGATGGATGGTGTAATGAATGCCAGTTAAATAAGGGCACCCATGCCTTTATTGTTTAGGATACTCATTGGGGCTAGGGTCTCAGCTCAGGTTGTGACAAACATAGTATTAGAGAACGGTTCATAGTCCTAAGGTGTCTGGAAAATTGCATCATATAGAGTCCTGTTTATTGATGCGTAGTGAGCCATACTTATAAGAAGGAGGCTACAAAGAGTTTTGGAATGACTCTATTTTTTCATGATTTAGTCCGTGCTATGGTGTTTATATGTTCTCTAATAAGAGATTTCTTCTATTTTAGAAAGTTAATATGCCTCCCCATCGATCCAATAAATAGGATGCCTAAGCTGAGGAGGTCCGTCCTACCCATGGGATGCAGACCCATAACAGAGCTTACACTCTAGAGTTTATTCCTACTCCAGGAGATCCTCAAGTTTTAACCATTCCACCTCGGGCTCCATGGACCGGTGTTAACCATCCCTAACCTCCTCAAAAGGAGGTTTCAAATGTCGTTTTTAGATAATCCATCGATATTATTGCATAATTGGTAGCCTCTCAGACCCATCGGTCAGAAGATATACTTTCTTTTTTTGGCTCATCTGAGATTACCCGGGAGGGTTAATTCATTAGATAGAACCCACCTATGTTTACTGGTATGAAGGTTGAAGAGGACCCCTAAGGGTTCATTGATGTATTATAGAAGATTTTGAGTTATGAATGTGAATGAGGCTGAAGGCGTGGAGTTGGTAGCCTATCAGCTGAAGGATATTGCAAATCAGTGGTATAATTAGTGGGAGGACTCTAAGGGTAGTAAGGATGATGTGTTCGTGTGTACTGATTTCGTGGAACATTTTCTAGATCGTTTCTTTCATCGGGAATTTAAGAAGGCGTAGGATGAACAAGTAATGAATTTGAAACAAGGGAAATTGAGTGTCAAAGAGTACACCCTGAAATTTAACCAGTTAGCCGTTATGCTCTAGAAATGTCGGGTAATATGATAGCTCTCATGAGAAAGTTTGAATTCGGTCTCTAAGATGATTTAGTATTGAAATAAAAAGTAGAAGAAAAGATTGGTAGAGGCATGAGAGAGAGGCAGGCTGGCCAAAAGGGCTAGGTCTAAAGACCAAAATAAAAGCTAGCACCAACGCAATAATAATTGGCGTAACAGGTGGTAAAAAAAAAGTTTAGGAGTAATGCTTTATCCCCAGCTTATGCCCCAGCACCCCAACCTCTAGTTGATCTACGATTTTAGAATTTTTAGTCTAATAGTGGAGCAGGAGCATAGGTTACTCAGTCCCAAGGGCGTGTGGCCCAGCTATTCAGGTCACACCGTTGCTTCGGCAATTCTGGAAGGAATTATCTAGGTAGGTGCTTTTTCAATGATATAGTGTGTTATATGTGAGGTCTTCCCAGGCACTTTTATAGGGGCCATGATTGTTATTTAATTAGATTGTTGTTTAACAAAACTCCTTGGTTGGATCGGTAATTGGAATTTAAAGGCCATTTTACTTCTTGCTGGACCACGTATACTTGTTGTGTGATTGGGCGCAACACATGTAAGATTAATTCATCATATTGTCTCGAGATTATACATGTAGAAATTCCTGTTCCTTCTAGTTATTAGTAGTACCTCACCGATTGTGAGGCTTGTTACTGAGCAACTTATTTTAGAAACTCTAAGAAAATTGTATTTTATTCATTAAATATAGTACACATTCTTAATAGCATGAGAAAGTGACTTCCAATTTTTGTCAACATCACTAATATAACCTTTCTTTCCATCACCAAAGGAGACACTTACCACTTAGATCGTTCTGAGTTAAAGGAAATTATTTGATCTTCTTATCATTTGTTTTGAGCAACCACTATCCATAAACAATTCTTAACTTGTCCCTTTTACACTTCCTTATAACATACATCATTTGTTAGATTTGGGATCCTTTTTCAATTTGAGTTCCTAGTAAGTAGACAAAGGTGAAATCAAGCTTTTGTTATATTAGATAGAATGTTTTTTTGTTTTATGCTTGGGCTTAGATACACTCTTGAGAACCCTCTAGTCTAAAGAAACATAATATTTTCTTTTTGCAGACAATTTAGCTGGACAACTAATTTGGACATGACCATTATACCAAAGGGAGTACATAAAAATTATTAACAATTGAGACATACTTGCTATGGGTGAACTAGATTTTTACATCCCAAACCATGACAAATATTTCACCTTTGACTTATTAGATTAGCTAGAACTTATGAAGATGTTCTCTATTTAAGAGGTTTCTATAGTTTGTTTTTCACATAGACTAGGTCTTGCTCAAGTGCCATATTTCCATTAAGTAAAGTTGTGAGGCATACTTCCAACTTTTTCAACATACCCTCAAGTTCGGATTTAAGATTGTTGCATTCCCTATTTCCCTTAAATGTATGGTGCAAAGTTTATTTTTACTTCTAATGTGACATAAGGTTAGTCAATAATTTTCTTAGGTCCTTTCTTTGCTTTATTTAGATCGTATAAAGGTATCTATTAAGATACTGGATAATGAATATATTTCCTTTAGTATGTAATACAAAATATTTCCTATAAAATTTAAATAATTTACCTCATCATCATGTTCATCATCATAATTTTCAAAAGAAGAAATGAGTGAATCAAATGTTAAGACCACATCTTTAATCTACATCATTGTTTTATTTTCAGAATGTTCAGAGACAACTGATTTGTTGCTTGAGCCTCCGTATGTAGCTAAAACCTTATTTACAACTTTATCTTTAGTTGTTTGTCTTATTTGATTCTCTAACACTTGGTCCTTTCTTTTTCCTATTTCACCTTTATTCCCTACATAGTCTTTATGCTCAGCCTTAGGTTGAGGATAATCTGTGATGAATTTACATGGCATCCCACATTCATGAAATAAATCATTTGGTCCTATTGATCTACTAGTATGGAGACTTATTGAGAATGCGCCACCTCTCTTGAATGCTTTCTGAAATCTCTTAGTAATATAAGACACATATCCATCTTCTTCACTTGATTCACCTTTAGTAGCTTCAAGAGTAAGTATTTTTTCTTTCTTGGGCTTCTTACTGGATCATGCTGCTTTTTTAGCTTATGAATTATGAAATTTCCTATCAAATTTTCCATAGTGAATGTCTTGAGATCACGAGCCTCACTGATCGCATCGAATTTGTTGTTGAGTGATTTTTGTAGAACACTAAGAATTATAATAGTTATTTTCTTGACTTTATTATTTTGCGATAACAATAAAGATCATTAGTGATGGTTCAGAATCTTGTATGAATCTATGAAGTATCTCATATACTTCATAGTAAAAATTTCATAATGGATAGTGAGCATAACTATATTTTATTATTTTACATGACTCATGCCAGCAGTTAATATTTGCATGTATTCCCAAATCTCCTTGGAAGATTCGAAGAAAGAGATCTTGTTATACTCATCCACTATTATATGACACACTAGAAGCTTCTTAGATTGATGGCTTTTCTCCAATTTTTCCTTGTTTTTTTCTTCATATCATTTTCAAGGATTACGAATAGAGTAAATACCTCTCTTACTTCACCACTTGTATTGTCATAAAGGATCATTAAGAATAACATCATAGAGTCAATTATCCTCAACCATTCAAAAATTAGGAATTCGAGTCTTAAACTATCCATAGTATAGGTTGCTAAATCGAGGGTGTTGGGTCATAAACTAACCATCTTCTAAGCTTAAAGGAGTGGCCCCTAGAGAAAGATCCTTCATAGGTGTTACCCTTTAAGAAAATACTAGCTCTAGTACCAATTATATGTTTGAATTATTCTACCTCTATCAAGGGACCAGGTCCTCAATGTAAGAAATTACACAATAGTAAAGAGTAAATAAAGGTAAGCATTGAATAGGTAAAGAACACAGGATTTGTATGAAAACTTCCTTGCTCAAGGATACAAAACCATGACCTAGCTCATAGTATTTACCAACAAATCAAGTAATCTCAAGAAATTCTTATAATTACAACCTCTTGTAAATGTACAATCAAATACCTTACCCTTACTACTCACAACACCTTTATTGCATCTTCGTTGCTATAATTATATTGTAAATCGTCTAACAAATACCTTTAGTTATCTATAAACTAAGAAACAACTTGAGAACAAGACCCACACACCTACACACAACTTCTAGAATAAAAGAGTAGGTTTCCAATATAAAGAACCTTACAGTGACCCAATAACAAGAACTACAATAATTTTGGGGACAGGTCCTTGTTAATGAGTAAGTGTATTGAAATATGTCCTATGATAGGAGAATATGAATATCAGTGAACGCAAAATTATGCTTGGCTCTTTTCACATCTTAATTTTATAAGAGAGAGTAAAATATTAATGCTATATCACTGGTATAAGTTTTAAAGGAAATCACATTAGTTCTGTAGTGATTGTTCAAAAAGGTACAACATACAAATGTAGATTTGTGACTTTAGGACACATCATAGAAATCATGGATCAGGTTGTTTGTTAGTGTTTTTACAATCATACAAATAAACATTCTAATATTATTTAACTAACTTGTTCATCCCGTTAAATGCAGAAGAACTAAAATACCACATTAATAGCACCTTAACTAGATTTGTCGGTTTCCTAAAAATGGGTTAAGTTTTTGTAACACCCTATAGTCGTAGCGCTCTATTGATGCTTTAAAAATGATCTTAAGGACCCCAGTAGTGAATGTATTTCATGTAATGACTTTGTGGATGGTGTTGGGAGTGTTTAAGGATCTTCAAACAAAGTAGGGATCGCAAAATAGAGCTTAAGAGATTGCTAGGAATCACATTACTATCGCCTACCTTCACTGGAAAAGGTTTTACATAGCTTAGCTGCTGCAAACCTTAAGGTTTTCAATGGGTTAGGAGTTGTATACCTTAAGGTTAGCCATGGGTTTGGCTCTGCCTACCCTATATTTTTGTGGTGTAGGGACTCTATTTTTGAGTTAATACAAGGGCAACAAAGTCTTTTTCCATCCTATAACCATCCCTACAAATAATTAAATGTAATCAAAGTCCCTAAATACATTTGAATATTCTCAAAATCCCTATCTATCTTTCATAAACATAAGAAGAGAAAAACAACTAAGGGTTTGAATATTCAAGCTTAATGAGTCAAATTTTTTCGTGAATTCTTTGCAACTAAGGTACGTAGGGCTATCCTAAAATTTCATGGGCATAAGTTTTTGTTTTATTGAAAGCAACAACGATGTTTATAACTAGAGTTTGAAAATTGTTTCGTATAATCAAATCATGAAACCCTATTCAATATATATATGGTTTTGTTCTTGAGGCCTCCCCTTAAACTTGAAATATGCTCGTGTAAGTATGTATATTTATTTTTAGTTTTGAAATTCAAATTGAGAGCATGAATAATTAAATTCCCTCTCTTTTGTAACATCTCTTGATTTTACATGTTATGAGTTGATAATTGCTTATTGAGAAGTATGAGACGAGTATTTTTAATTGTTTAAGGACTTGATATTGGTTAAGATTTCAAGAGAGGGTGTTTTATTGTATATAAATGTCAAACATGATGATTCAATGAATTTCATGGGTTACTAAAAAAGTAATTGACCACCACATATTAAGTATTTGAAATAAAAGAAGTTTTGCATGAGTTTTCACATATTTTTAAAATAAGAATTCTCTTGTATTGATTAAATAGTTTGGTGGTCCAATAATATATTTGGAATGAAAAGACTGCACGTTGCTGTTGTATGGCTTATATCACTAATAAGTCTTGGTATGTCGATACCAATTAAGACAAATGCCACAATAGACTCAAAGTAGACTAGACTAAAGAACGTTTTCAAACATTAGACCACATATTTAGAAAGTTTCACATATTAAGATGCTTAAAATGGGCTTGAACAGAGTTATATAGTTAACCAAAGAAGATATTTGAGTGTAAGGGCTCATCACTGGATATTGAGTTTTGCTTATTTAGGTTATATGATTGGCTAATGCCAATGTATTTTTGTCCTTCAGATACTGGTATACTAGACTAGTATGTAAGACCTCTATCCTTGCGGAAAGGGTCTTGGCCTAAGAGTTAATTATGGAACCATATATCCCATAGTACTAAACTTGTAGGGTGTACCATCTAGCTTAGAAGTAAGAAATAGAGTGAGTTATGAATTCAAAGAATTATTTCAATTCTTTTAAGTATTCCCATGTATTTTCCTATATCGTATGTAAAATTATTCATGAATTGCTATCACTTATGTTTTATAAAAGTATGTTATTTTGGATTGCTCTGTGTACTAGTACATCTGTATTGACCCTTTATATTTTAGGTTTTGAGGCTCTGTCTAGTGGTCCTGCTAAATAATAGAATGTTGTCAGATGATTGGAGTTGGTTCCTCCCTTATTTCAAAAGGCCTTATCTCGTATGATGATTTTATTATTTTTATTTTATGGTCTGATCGGGGGCCTTGTCCCTATTTCAGATAGATGTTGCTTCTAGTTGTTAGTAAAGATTTTGCAGACTTATGTCATGTTGTTTAGCTGATATAATCTTATGACCATGTTTTAATTTTGTTTCCATATTTTATAGTCTATGAATGATTCATATGATTGACAGTTAAAAGGGCTCTCAGGACGTCATGGTTTGAGATACCCATCATGGCTAGGGGCCTCAGTTCGGGTTGTGACAAACTTTGTAATAAAGCACAATTCATAGTCCTAGGGTGTCTGTGAAATTATGTCATCTAGAGTCCTATTTAAGGGTGTGAAGCGTACCACACTTATAAGGATAAAACTACTAGGAATTTAGGAATATCTCTTTTTCTTCATGATCTAGTTCATACTACCAGGTCTGAATGTCCTCTAATCAATAATTTTCTATTTTTAAGAAATTGATCATGCCTCCCCGTACAACTAATGAACAAAATATCCAAGATGAGGTTGTCCTTCCTACTCTTGGTATGCAGAACTATTATCAATCTCATACACTAGGGGTTATTGTTACTCAAAGAATTCTTCTAGTACCGACTAGTCAACCTTGGGTTCCACAAACCAATGTTAACAATCCCCAGCCTCCCTAGAGGGAAGTTTTGAATGTTGAGTTTCGACAGTTTATCCATCTAATTCACAGCTACTAGCCTCTCAGGCCCTTTAGTCTGAAGATATGGGCTATATGTCTAGTTCATCTAAACATACTTGGGTTGGCCAATTCATGATGCTAAACCCACCCACCTTTAAGGGCACATTGGTTAAGGAAGACCCCCAAGGATTCATTAATGAATTGGAGAAAATTTTTAGAGTTATGCATGCTAATAAAGTTGAAGGGGATGAGTTTACAGCTTGTGAATGGAAAGACGTAGCTAACCAGTTGTATAATGAGTTGAAGGATTTGAAGGATGGTGATGCTCAACCTTTTATGTTGAGTGAGTTTGTTGTAGGTTTTTTGGACAATTTATTTTCCCAGTAAATAATAGTGTAAAAGGCTAAAGAATTTGTGAATCTGAAATAAGGCAAGATAAGTGTTAAGGAGTATGCATTGATGTTCACTCAGTTGTCTCGTTATACTCTAGATTTAGTAGGAAACATGAGGGCTTCCATACTAATGTTTGCATCTTTTCTCTAGGATGATTTGATGTTGGAATGTGAGGGAGCAATGCTAAATAGGGATATGGATTTCTCCAGGTTGTCCATTCATATGCAGTAGATTGAAGGGTAGAAGAAAAAATTTGTTGAGGTAAGGGAAAGAGAAAAGAAATCTATAAGTGCTAGATCTATAGAGCAGAGTAATTAAATAGCCAGCATCAAGTTAGTAACTGGGGTAATAAGTGGTCTAAAATAATGTTTTGAATTAATTCATAGTATTCATCTAGCGCCCTAGCGCCCAGACCTTAGAGAAAGTTAGTTTTAATTTAGAGCTTGAACATATTCTGGAGCCTTTATCTGTTTCCACATCGATTGGTGACTATATTTTGGCTAGGAGGGTGTATACAAATTATGTTGTGACTATTTTTTGTTGGGATAGTGGGGTAGACCTTATAGAGCATAATATTATTGAATTTGATGTTATTTTAGGGATGGATTGGATCCATTCATGTTATGCAACATTAGACTATAGGACCGAAAAAGTTACTTTCTCCTTTCCAAATGAACCAGTGATTGAGTGGGAGGGGTATTCTTAGCACCTAGGTAAAACTTCATATCTTATCTCAGATCCCATAAAACAAATATGCAAGTTTTATTCGCATCATCTTATTCGGGTAAAATATTCTAGTACTGAAAGCCCTTCTCTCCAATTTGTTTTCACAGTTATTGAATTCCTAGATGTCTTTCAAGGATGAAATTTCTAAGCATACGGGTTTTACATGCCCTACGAACTATGAGATAAGGGCGTTCCATGACCTTGTGTAAAACTAAAATATGAATTCCAATGTTTCATCATGATAGGGGAATGCCACACTCCCTATTCTCCGTGATTAGGGCATCGCACGCTAGTGTCTAAAAATATACCAATGTTCTCCTATTATAAATAGAACACTACAATCTTTTTGTAAACACCATGGATGAATTGTGGGGCTTGGAATTCATTTGATGAGGCATCTCTTAGGGATTTTATCCTTTACTTTAGTTTACTGTTGTATTATGAAAATTAATTTCATTATTGTGATTCTTTGTAATTCCATGAGTGGCTGAATATCCTCATCCATGGTTGAGGACAAGAACACGAGTATTTAGGCTTTCTAATAAAATTCTTTTATGTTATTATCATTAATGGTTGTTAATATATCATTGTTTTTATTATTTTACAAAATCACAACCCTTAGGATAAATGCATGATTGTTACAAGAAACTAGAAGGTGGAAAGATAGAATAGAACATGAAATATATGGGATGGGATCGTAATAACTCAATGAATTAAAATAATGATTTTAATTTAGGATAGTAATATTCCTTATTCGACCTATTTGGTTCATATACAAATATGTTTAGCTTAATTCTCTCATCCCTGCTAAACAATGTAGTTGCGAGGCTATGTTAAATAGTTTTTTAGAAGTTTGAAAGACCGTAATAATGTTATAAACCTAGTGAACCAACAACCAAGATTATTAACTAAACTAAAAAGATTATACAATAAAGAAGGATTATTCGTAGTACCTTAGCCCTAGGTTTCTACCCAGTATTTTTCAAGTAATTTACATTACCGCATTATTTATGTTTTTTTTAGATTTTATTCTCAAACACTTTTTGTTACTTTTACAATTGCTTAATTTTAGTAGAGAATATATAATTAGATAATTGTTTAACACAAGTATCTGTGGGATCGATACATGGCTTTTAAAAGGCCATTTTAATAATAGTGGATCACGTACACTTGTGTGTGTGCTCGGGCGCAACAAGTTTTTGGCACCATTTTTAGGGACTTATAAATTAGAAACTATCATAGTTTTAGATTTTCTATTTGATTTAGTAATTGTTGACAACTTTATAAACCTGAGCGATGCTTACACTAGTTGAGCAGAGAAGCAATACTTCTCTACCGAATACTACAAATTCAGCAAAATAAAGATCTTTCTTCCCACATGGCTGAAGATCTTCCATTCTTAAAGATGGTATGGAAGGTTTCAATCCTACTTCCAATGAATGTTACCTTCTCAATCTGCCCAAAAGCTAGATTCGAGCTGAAATAGACCATAGTGCAACTTTTTCATAGATTTAGGTATTTACTGGCTAGTCACATGAAGATCCATAGGTACATTTGAAGAATTTCCTTAAGATTAGTGACACGTTCTTCCCCACTAATGTCTCTACTAATTATATGAGGCTCACACTCTTCCCTTTCTTACTTTAGGGAGAAGCAAAAAGGTGGTTGAATGCTAAGCCTGAAGGTTCTAGCAATACATAGGATAATCTATTATGAAAGTTCCTCAGGCATTTCTTTCTATTTGATAATACAAAAAGCTTATGTAGTGAAATTTTGAGCTTCAAGTAGATGTCGAACGAGAAATTATATGATGCTTGGGATAAATTCAAATCTCTTCTTAGGGACTATCCATATCACTAACAGTCCAACAAGGTATTGGCTTACACGATTTGAAAGATCTTGACCATAGTACAAAGATTTTTCTAAATAAAGTTACAGGTGGTAAAACATTGGGGAAAACTTATGATGAGATCAATATCTTGTAAAATTAAATTACTCAAAGTAATCGTAAATAGCATAGTGACATATCCAGAGGTGTAGTAAAAATGTTTAAGGGTATGATTAAAGTTGATTGTGTCACAGCCTTAGATAACCAATTGTCCGCTCTTCAGAATCAGATAATGACATAGTTTAGCAAATTAGGTGTGGCCCAATCTTAGTCTATGGTGAAAGAAAATCTACAGATTTCATCATAGTGTGAGATTTATGGTGACAATGGTCACTCAATCGGCTAGTATGGAGCAAATCAAAAGTCAGTAAATTTTGTACGCAATGCACAAAGGGTAATTATGGTAATGCCTATAAACATAAGTTGTAGGTTTGCTCAACAATTATTGAGGCACCAATAAACCGCAACAGCCTCAACAACAACACTACTCATAGGATAATAATAGTGAGGAGAGTTTAAAGAAGATCCTATCCAACCAAGAACAAAATAGCTACTGAGGTAATAAATTAACAACTTGACCAAAAGAAGTTAGAGAAATATTTGGGGTAGCTAGCTTAGGCATAGAATATCAGGTCCCAAGGTAGATTACCAAGTTACATAGAGAATCCAAAGAAAGATATGAAAATCACCTTTAGAAGTGGTATGGATCTTATTTAAAGGCCTCAAAAGAAAAATCAAAAGGTACAGGCAGAGTTGATCCCAAAACAGGTTGAGCAGAAGGAAGTTGCAGGTAAAAATTTTGAGAAATCAGGGAAGTTTGAGTACTGAAAAGCAAAGGATGCTGAGCAAGTACATTAAAGACCCCCACTATTCCCACAAAGGCTCAACCAGGAAATAGGGGATGAATGTTTCTAGATGTTCTTTGATACTTTAAGAGAACATTATATTAAATCCTTTGTTAGATATTTCATGGGGTATGCCTATGTACGCCAAGTACTTTAAGGATGTGGAGACTAATAAGATAAGTTGTAATACATTGAGATGGTGACAGTTATTGGGAAGTGCAGGTAAGTGATGATGAGGATGATGCTTAAGAAGTAGAAAGACCTAGTTAGTTTCACCCACCCCATACAAATTGGTGATAGAGGTGGTCCATGCTCTGAATGACTTAGGGGTATGCATAAATTTAATACCACTGTTAATTTTCAATACTTTTAGTTTTGGCAAGTAGAGGACATGTTCCGTGTTGTTCTAGATTGTAGATAGAACCAGAGTCCATCTCAAAGATATCATTAAGGACGTGCTCATAAATTTTGGTAAGTTCATTATCCCTAATAACTTTATAATTCTTTATTATGATGCAGATGATAGGGTACCAATCATCTTAGGTTGTCCAGTTTTGGCGATTGGAGGAGCACTAATTAATTTTAGAAAAAGGACTCTTAAAATGAGACTAGATCGATAATAATGAGGTGTTCTTTTAAATATATAATCCACTCAGTCCACCTTTGTACTACAATTATTTGTGCATGATAACGGTTAAGGAAATGGATGAATTTGGGATGGTGGAGTGCAGACCGCTAAAGACCTTTTAGGACTATCTCATAGAGTTGCCCAAATAATCTTTTTTAAGCCTAAAGTTGTTAAAAACTAAGGAGCCATTGATGTATTTATGAGGGTCGTGCCGAGACACTGAATCAGGTACTGCTTGGGAGGCAACCTAAGTTAGGGTAAGTATTTTATTTTAGTATTCTAGTTTATATAACATATAGCCTTTTGTTTTGTAGAGTCATAGGTTAAAGGGAAGTCAAAGTGACATAAACCTAATCTAAGGAGCATGGCAAAGACTAGGTGTGGGTCCACCCATCCTTATTTATTAACAAAATGCTACTAGCTAGGTGTGAGGCCTTAGGAAGTATTTCTATCCTTATTTTTTAGTATACTTTTAGGACTGAGTATGTTTTTATGTGTGGTGGGGAAAAATATGATGGTTTAGGATGAAGTGCTAATAAAGAATATTCATTCTTAGTTGTGTTTTAGTTCTTGAGTAAAATTGAAAAAAATTATAAGAAGATATTTACATTCTTAGAATTTTTTTAGTTGGTGTTAGTCTAGTAGGTGCAGACTTTACCAACCCCTACGTTTTTCTTTTCAATTCTTATCCGTGGGGGAACCCTTTGAACCCAATATCTCTTTTTTGTTTTTAGGTGTAAATTTTATATTTTTTGTGTTAGGTATAAGTTAGATGTTCTCGTTAGTGGAATGCATAATTACAAGATGCAAGCGGTTTTGAATGTGCAAGCTTGTTGATTGTGTTGAATGGCTGCTTTTGAGATTCCTAGCCGCATGTTTATAACTCTTATCCGATGTTGGCTTAGTTCTAAATTTGTGCTATTGCTAGGCTTAAAGTCTATAATGGTCCTACTTAATTTAAGCATGTACAATTTTTGAGTGAGGTTTTTCTATGTTCCTTATTGCATATTAATATCTAGAACTTGTCTGGTGTGTGTACTAAGAAAAATAAAGATTGTGGGTTTAGGAGATGACATCGGTATTTCTTTGATAGCCATGTTTCATACTCTTTCTTATCTACCGTTGTCCATAATTATAGTTAGCCCCATGGAGCCTTTATACATCACTCTTTGGTATACCTTTATGCAGCCTATTTCCTTTATTTTATTGACAATAATTTGATACAATGATCGTAAGTGATTTAGTGGAAATGGAAATATTCTTCAAGTTAAGAAGTATAAAATTTGAGAAAGAAAGAAGTGAAAGTGAAGCCGCCAAAGAGCAGCTATTGATGTTAAAAAAGTTGATGTGTTGTGGTTGGGAGTTATGTAATGAAAAGAAATAAAATTGTGCTAAAATTTAATCATGTGTTGGTGGAAAATACTCCTTCCATAATATATGTGAACTAGACTAATGATATGGGGAAAAACAAAAAAAATGTGTCGAGGTATAGGGGGTGCAAGTTTTGCTGTTTAAAGGAGAGTGCAATGTTATGCATCATGTATTAAAGCAATTAGGGAAGATAGTCACTATTATTAGCTAAAATAGTTCCTAATTACAACCCTTTAAGTCCAATTTGATCTTGAGCTTAACATTCTAATATCAATAGGGTACTACACTAAGGGTAAACCTAAGGTTCATCCTATGTCATATGAGAATTCTTTGTGAGTGTGAATGTAAATTGATTCTTATACACTTTTTTATGATATATTTCATACCTTTAAGTGACTATAGGTAACTCACTTGTGGTGAAGGAACATGTTTGATGATAGTTAGGAGACATATAGGATTTCTATGATTGAGTAGTAAACATTAGTTTGCAACCTTTGTGGAGTCAATTAATGAAGTTAGAGTGTTCTGAAGTATTGTTCTAGACATTCAATTATCTATGACGTGCGTAATGTGGAACTTTCTATTAGTGTAGTCATTGTAGTACTATCTTGAGTGTGTTTCTTATAGCAGTAATGTTGGAGTCTTTCTAATTATAATGTATAAGGTAATGATTTGTTCGACGATGAACAAGGATTTAAGTGTGGGTCAATGATCTTAGGTGGATTTATGCACCTAAGTGTTGTTATCTAACTTTATATACCCTAGTTTTGAGGATTTATCATGTGTATAATGAGTTTATATTCATATAACTAAGCATATAAGTGTGGAATGACATGTTCATATTTTTAGATGTATTTTCAAAACATGTTTGGAATCAAATCATTTAATTGGACTTTAGACGATAAAACAAGTATTCAGACCATAAGCCATGTGTTATTCTAGCTTGTCTCGATGAATTCTGTTGTTTTGTAAGATCTAATTAGTGGTGCTCTATGTTACTGAACTCTTCATGAGATGGTTAACATTATAATGGGATGATGTACAAGATGTTTTTGAAGATGATTAGCTACCACGAAGCGAGGAACATAAATCTAAATGCATGGGATAAAGGATAGCCAATGCTTGAATTTCTTAGCTTATAAGCGTTCCACACCCTCTAGACTACGATATAAAGGCATTACAAGCCCTTAATGTAACACAAAAATGTTAATTCAATTATGTTACCCATATAGGGGCGTTCCATGATCCCTATCCTCCATGATAAGGGCGTGGTACAATAGTGTGCAAAAAAGTGGCCTATGTTCTCCTACTATAAATTGAACACTCCAAACTTTTTGTAATCAACTAGGAAGTATTGTTGGACTTGGAATACATTGTAGGAGACTTATATTAGGGGTTATAATCTTTCCTTTATTTTAGTTTTGGATTCTTAACATGAATTTCAGTTTTGTGATTCTTTGTAATTCCATGAGTGACTAAACTCCCTCATCAAAGATTGAGTCCAAGAAAATGATTACTTAAGCTTTCTAATTAAGTTTTTTTTGTTATTATCATTATTGGTGTTTAATATATCCTTGATTTTACTATTCTTCAAATTCATGACCCCTAGGAAAAATGCATAATTATGTCGAGATCCTAGAAGGAAAAACAATAGAATAGAACGTGGGATATATGGGATGGGATTGAAATCATTCAATAACTAAAATTATGACATATGTTTAGGATAGGAATATATTTAATTCTCCCTATTTGTTTCATTTATGAGAAGAAATACAAATGCGTTTAGCTTAGTTCTGGCATCCCCCTTCAATGTTATAGTTGCGAGGCTAAGTTGAATAGTTGATTAGAGGTTCAAAAGACCATAATCATGTTATCAACATCATGAACCTACATCCAAGACAATTAACTAAATCAATGAGATTATATAGCTAAGTCAGATTGTTCTTAGTTCCTTAGCCCTAGGTTTCTCCCCAATACTATTCAAGTACTGTACATCACCATATTGTTTATGTTTACGTTTAGTTTTTATTGTCAAATACTTTTGGTTACTTTCGCACTAGTTTAATTTTGGTAGAGAAGCTATAGTTAGATCGTTGTACAACACAACTCCCTGGTGGGACCGATATTTAGATTTTAAAGGCCATTTTATTTTTGGGTGGAACACGTACACTTGCATGTGTACTTGGGCGCAACACATGGAAGATCAGTTCTTAAGATTCTCTCGAGATTGGCGATGTAGAAATTCTTGTTCTTTCAATCTATCAATAGTACCTCACAAATAGAGGCTAGTTATGATGCAACTTATTTTAGACATTCTTAAAAAATTGTAATTTAGTGCTTCAAAATAGTTCACATTCTCAATAGCATAAGAACGTGACTTCCAATTTATGCCAACATCAATAATATAAATTTTATTTACATCACCAAAGGAGACACTTACCCCATGGTTCATTTTGAGTGAAAGGAAATCATTTAATCTTCTTATAATGTGTTTTGAGAATCCACTATCCATACACCATCCTTAACTACTCCTTTGACTATTCCCTGCAACATACATCATTTGTTAGATTTAGGAACCTATTTCAATTTGAGTTCCTATTAAGTAGACAAAGTTGAAATCAAGCTTCTGTTATATTGGATAGGACGTTTATTTATTTTACTCTTGGACTTAAATACACTCTTGAATACTCTCTAGTCTAAAGAAACATAATATTTTCTTTTTGGAGACAATTTAGATGGGCAACTAGTTTTGACATGACCTTTCTACCAAAGTGAGTAGATAACAAATTATTAACATTTGAGACATACTTATTATGGGTATTATATGGGGAACTAGAATTTTACATCCCCCACCGTGACCACTATTTGACCTTTGACTTATTAAATTACCTAGAACTTGTGAAGATGTTCTCTATTTAAGGGGTATCTAAAGTTTGTTTTTCACACAGACAATGTCCTAATCATGTACAATGTTGTAATACCCTATACTTCTACTTAGCTTAAAATTATCCCAAGTATGTTAGAAACTTACTTTGAAAGATGAATCCACTTTTACACATATGGTATTTTTAAGATTTTCACTTTTTATCAT